>NC_043002.1:50225766-50235766 GCF_006345805.1 Octopus sinensis | reverse complement strand
GCACAAACACAAGCACACACAATGCATTAAGCACACATACTCAATGCATTAAGTACACATGCACAAACACACACACACAGCACAAGTATGCACCAATCACTCAGTGGTAGTTTTGCTAGTTTATGCCATCTCTTATGACAAAATTCCTGGAATAACCTTTCCACCGAATCTCACAAATCACAGGAAGATTAAGAAGTTCTGTTAAGTGGCTGACACACTGAGACCGACAGCACTATAAAGTATAAGGTAGAAGCAAGCGGGCTAAACTGTTCGAGATGTCAGCGGTGGTGGTGGTGGTGGTGGCAGTGGCAGTACCAGCGGTGACGAGTGGGGTGGTGGGGGGGGGGTAGGAACGCAGTTGTGGCAGGGACGTCAGGCAAGTCAATGTCAACAGGCCTGTCATCATAATTATACTTTATGGAGGCATTTTCTGAAGGTTTTACCGGTGTAACACACATCTGCTGCGCTTTACTTGACCAATCAAACATTTGCATCTGGCTTCGGGAAATAACCAATCAAACTATTGCATCCCCGAGTCTTTTTCTCATTAAGCTACCTTGCGTTCAATGTGTGCATGTGTGTACATGTGTATACATACACACACATATATATACATGTGTGTGTGGGTGTATATATATATATATATATATATATATATATATATATATATATGTACACATACATTTTACATGAATATGTTTATGTGTATATATACATGTGTGTGTTTGTGTGTGTGTGTGCGCATATAGATGTGTGTGTGTTTGTGTGTATGAGTGTGTAGATGAATTACATTTTCTCTCTTTTTTTTCTTTACACCTGGCATCAAAACAACGATAGTGTAGGGGGCATAGAGTGCCGATCAGCAAGCCGAAGCAGGCTACAGAGCTAACATTCAAAAGTTCAATATCAGAGAGAGACAGGAATTTTATGATCACTCTTTATTTGCTGCCTGCTCGCCATTAAAACTTAGCTCCTGTTGTGCGCATAAGATGCCATACGCAAAAAGATGTCACACACACACACACACACAAAGGTAGGGATGAAGAGAAGTATGATTACTAAGCAGGACAATGTACTGGGCTGTATGGTCATGGCTCACGAATTTGAATCAGTTTGGCATTTTGCTACAAAACAAAACGATGATCATTATGATGATGATGATGATGAAGGTAGGCTCTTGTAGTCTGAAAAAAAGATGGTTCTGCTATTTCTTGTTGAACGACCTGCACAAATGATTTGTTTATAGTGATCAAATGGATGTGCTGTACATTAGCTAACTCCGTCCATCAAATCGATGCCGCCTGAACTGGCGCACGGTGTGCCACACATCAGGAGTTGAAGTGATTACTGAGCAGCATGAGGTGAAGTGTCTTGCTTTAGAATACAACACAACACCTGGTCCAGGAATTGAAACAACAATCTCTTGATTGTGAATGCAACACTTTAACCATAATATCAAGTGCCCTCAACAGACAAAATACATTCTTCTATGTTGCCTCAAAATACAGAGCCATCAAGGATAATAACTGTATCAAAGTGATACAATCTCATATCACAGATGAGGTGAGAGATGTTATTTTTTCAAGTTGGTGGGGTATGATTTGAGGAAATTTAGGTTGAACAACCACAAACGAAGGGGTGCTGAAAAGTTCCAGGCTCTAAGGATATCATGAAAGGCCTGGTTGGAAGCCTAAACTCCCAAGTTCTTTTATAGGGCTTAGAAAAACTGAAGGACCACTGAAATAAATGTGTGAATCTGAGAAGGGGAATATATTGGCTGTGTGGTAAGAAGCTTGCTTACCAACCACATGCATGGTTCTGGGTTCAGTCCCACTGCGTGGCACCTTGGGTAAGTGTCTTCTATTATAGCCTCGGGCTGACCAAAGTCTTGTGAGTGGATTTAGTAGACGGAAAACTGAATGAAGCTCATTGTATGTGTGTGTTTGTCCCCTCCAACATTGCTTGACAACCGATGCTGGTGTGTTTACGTCCCCGTAACTTAGTGGTTCAGCAAAAGCAATCAATAGAATAAGTACTAGGCTTACAAAGAATAAGTCCTCGGGTCGATTTGCTTGACTAAAGGCAGTGCTCCAGCATGGCTAGTCACATGACTGAAACAATTAAAAAAAAAAGAGTAAATCATAATTAAGTGGTCCTCTTCTATTTTCTTTTTCCCAAAGCCAGGAACTTTTCAGCAGCCCCTTATATAGGCTCTATTGTATATTAAGTAGTTATTTATCAACTTAAATTTCACAATATTATTGATTGTCATAATGAAATTATGGTAAAGATTTAATTCAAACTACAAGGACACACAACGCTGCCTGGGAAATAAAGCACTCAGTTATTGGTTAATTAGTTGAATTTGAATCATGCTAATTGTGCATAAAATTATTAGTTCAGCTGCATTGTTTATATTTGTTACAGAAATTTTCTCTTACTTCTTAAAAGTTTACATTTAAATAGCCCACCATTGAAATACACTACACACATACATACACAATATGTGTGTGTGTGTGTGACGGTGCATGGTTCAGTGGTTAGAGCGTCGGGCTTACAATCGTGAGGTTGTGAGTTCAATTCCTAGACCAGGCTGTGTTGTGTTCTTGAGCAAGACACTTTATTTCACGTTGCTCCAGTTCACTCATCTGTAGAAATGAGTTGCAACATCACTGGTGCCAAGGTGTATCGGCCTTTGCCTTTCCCTTGGATAACATCAGTGGTGTGGAGAGGGGAGGCTGGTATGCATGGGCGACTGCTGGCTTTCCATAAACAACCTTGCCAGAACTTGTATCTCGGAGGGTAACTTTCTAGGTGCAATTCCACGGTCATTCATGAATAAGGGGGGTCTCCTCTCCTCGGTTGTCAAGCGATGTTGGGGGAGACAAACACAGACACACATATATATATAACTGGCAATCTGTCGGTTATGACAACGAGTATTCCAGTTGATTCAACCAACAGAACAGTCAGCTTGTGACTATGTCCAACTGGCTGAGCACCCCACAGACACATGTATCCTTAATGTAGTTCACAGGGAAATTCAGCGCGACACAGAATGTGACAAGGCTGGCCCTTTGAAATACAGGTACTACTCATTTTTGCCAGCTGAATGGACTAGGGTAATGTGAAATAAAGTGTATTTGCTCAAGGATGCAATGTGCTACCATGTATTGAACTCATGAACTTACGACTGTGAGCTGAATATCCTAACCACTATATATATATATATATATAATATATATATATATATATATATATATGAATACATACATACGTCTTTCACTTGTTTTGGTCAATAGACTGTGGCCATGCTGGGGTACTGCCTTGCAGTAGTTTTAGTTGAATTAATCGACACCAGCACTTGTTCTCTTTTTAAACCTGGTACTTAGTCTATCACTTTCTTTTCCCAAATCACTGATTTACAGGGGGACAAACACAGACATTAAGGCACGCACACACACACACATACAAACTCAAACAAATATATGTATATACAACAGGCTTCTTTCAGTTTCCGTCAACCAAATCCACTCATACGGCTTTGCCCAGCCCAAGGTTATAGTAGAATACACTTGCCCAATGGCCAAATTGTGCAATAAGCATCCCACCTTCGTACTTTCTAATCCTCTAGCATTTAAAATTGCTATATCTAATCCAAATATGTTTACAGATCCAGCCTTTCACACTTACCCTACAATATCATTCTGAAAATTAACAGTAACATTATTAAAATCTCGAAGCTATGAGATGTGTGATCAATTCAAAACAATATAAATAAACATTTATTACATTTGACAGAGTAATCCGAAAGCTTTGAAAGATTAATTTTTAATTCATTTTTCAGATTTTTATATCTTAAACACTGAACATTATGACTGCATGTAACAAACAACAAACAAACAAACAAACAAACAAACAAACAAACCCAACAAGTTACTTTCTCCTCAACCACCTAATTATTCCTCCTCTCTGCATAACTGAGTAACTCAGACCTTTAACTCTACACCCTAACCCTAAACCCCAACGACAAGCTAAATTGTTTTTTCCTTGTGGGGTTCTAATCATGAGTGTTTAAATACATCCAATCCAGAGAAAAACTTGGTAACAAACTGTCAGAAATGGAGGAGGGGAAATAATTTCAGTAGCAGCGAAACATCTAACAATACGTACATATACTTCACTGCCTGTATACATCGCATAAAACATTGTATTGAAAATAATAATAATCCTTTCTACTATAGGCACAAGGCCTGAAATTTGTGGGGAGGGGGTAAGTCAATCACATCGACCCCAGTACTTGACTGGTACTTAATCAACCCCAAAAGGATGAAAGGCAAAGTCGACCTCAGCGGAATCTGAACTCAGAATGTAATGGCAAGTGAAATACCAATAAACATTTGCCATTGGCTTCAACCATGGCCTCCAAACCACTTCAGAATCTCCTGCAACTCTTTTGGAGAGTCTCCTTGTTTAAATTGGTGAATGCTGCCATAATCCTTGCCATAATCCAAAGTTCATCTTTGGGGTTACAATGAGTTTTGTTGGTCTCACTCAACTGCACCCCTCACATAATGATCAAGGGTTTTGCAGTCTGGGGAGTTAGGTGGTCAGATGTTAGGGGTGATGTGGTCACAGAAATTTTCTGACAGCCATGACTGGGTTCTCCTTGCTTGTGTAGCATGGTGCAGAGTCCTGTTGCCAGACGTAGGGTCTTCCAGCAGACACCCTCTTGACCTAGGGCAGCACTACCTCTTCCAGGTACGTGACGTAGGCCTCTGTGTTGAGTCTGAGGCCGTGTGGGAAGATGAACCGAGGTATAACATCGCCGTTGCTAATGATCACCCCAAACACCTTCGTAATCACCATTAGACTCATCCAACTCTTTCTGAATCCTCTTCACTGTTCTCAGATTGACAGCCAAACACTTTGAAATGTTTGTATGGGAGCATCTGGTGCAAATGCCAAGCAGTACAACATGTTGTTTTCAAATTTTTGGTAGAGTAATTTGATTCATGGGGCTGTATTTCTCACAGATGGTGTCCAACTGACTACTATAGTGTGAAGCCAATAAAACTAAGAACAAACAATGTGCATGAGTTAAATTTAAAATATAAAATGATGACAATCTACCCATCGCACCCTATATACACGTTTTAATATTTAGCAGAAGCAACAGAGTGACTTGAGGGCTGAGAGTTTCATGCATCTGCACTTGTCAAGCTTCTGCAAAATATTAATAAAAATATACATATACTAATATCTTGAGTCCTCTTTACATATATATATATATATTAATATTTTAAAGTATCTCTAAAGGAGACTACAGCAGCAGTACAGAAAAATAGGACGAATGCTGCCGTTGATTAGCTCCAAGAGGCCATCGCCTCTAGCTAGCTATGTAAAACACGAACCTATGTCCATTACGACCTTTGAACAGGGGAGGTCAGCTACTTCCCCTTGCTGGTCTGGCATCTACAGACTACTTTCAGGGTATTTGCAAGAGGAAGCGGCTGACCCTCTCTGTTCGAAGGATGAACACAGGTTCATAGCTAGCTAGAGGTGATAGCCTCTTGAAGCAAATCAACGGCAGCATTCGTCCTATTTTTCTGGACTGCCATGTTAGCTTGGTGATAACTATTAATATATATATATATTTATATATCTTTTATCGGTTACTTGTTTCAATGATTTGACTGTGGCCATGCTGGAACACTGCCTTGGAGGGTTTTAGTTGAACAAATTGGCCCTAGGACTTACTTTGTTCCAAGTCTAGTACTTATCCTATCAGTTTCTTTTGCTGAACTGCTAAGTTATGGGGATGTAAACACACCGATACCAATTGTCAAGTGGTGGTGGTGGTGGAAATGCTATTTATATACATGACAGGCTTCTTTCAGTTTCTGTCTATCAAATCCACTCACAAGGCTTTGATCGGACAAAGGCTATAGTAAAAGACACTTGGCCAAAGTGCCATGCAGTGGGACTGAAATCTCAACCATGTAGTTGGGAAGCAAGCTTCGTACTCCACATCCACTGTAATCATGGGAGTGTAGTCATGCCGGAGCACTGCCCAAAGGGTTTTTTTAGGTGACAAATTTTAGTCTAATGTTTCTCAGTTGGCCTGCTTTTAAACTAAACACAACATTACAGGGATGTAAACAAACCCATACTGGTTGTCAAGTGGTGCGAAACAAATATAAATATACATGCACGCACACACAATTACACATTGGGCATAATTCGCATCTACCAAATTTACGATTGGTCAACTATAAGCTATAGTTGTACAGTTTTGTGTGTGTGTGTGCGCGTGCGTATGGTGTGTGCATGTTTGTGTGTGTATATATGTAAGTACCCAAGTCTAGACATGAAGTGACGGTTGTATGAACCTACCATCATCATACAAGTGAGGTGGTTTGTTGCTGATTAGTGAAAATGTCTGGTCATTGGAAAATATTACCAAGGCCTAGAATCAGACAAGAACTGATGACAGGAAGTGGGGCATGTGGCCATAGAAAAGAAAATCCTCAACATATTTTGTTCGACCCATGCCAGCATGGAAAAGCGGACATTAAACAAATATGATGACTCGTCAGTAACTTATAAAGCATAGTTTCTTCTTCTCTATCACATCCGCCATTTTCAAGACCCTCCTTGCAGAGGTCTTTAAAAGACAATATGAGCACTGTCCTTCTGACTAAATCACAAAAAAACATTTTTAAATGAATAAAAAATAACCCGAAACTGATTACACACACACACACAGCTGTCCCAAAGTTTATATGACAGATTTCAGCCATTATTTATCACTATTAATTATTAAGCACTCCAACCAACCCCCACCACTTCTGATCATTTTGTTTTTATTCTGATTTATTTTCTATAAAAAAATTATACCCTCCACCCCAGATTTAGCATTGTTACACTTTCTAATTACAATAAATTAAATCTAATTTCACTTCAGTCCTCTTTCTGTCCTGTTATTACACCACCCACGACACCCTCACCAACCTCCCTCGCATTTCAGGATGTCTCTATTACTCTCACTCACCCCTCCAACTTCCTCACATTCTGCCTCTCTTTCTCTCTCACTCACTCCCCTTCACTTCCTCTGTATATGAATCTGTGTACGTATGTATGTATGTTCATATACATACATAAACAAACGTGTGTGCATATATATATATACACAGATATATAATATATATATATATATATATACACACACACACACATATATACACACATATACACATACACATAGATATATATATAATCTTCAACCTCTTTTGTCTTTTTTATCATTCACACACACATGCATGCATACACACACACACACACACAGAGCCTTCCACTCACACCCACAAAAATAAGATATGACAGCAGACACACCAGCCCCCTTTGCTCCGCAAGAAAAAAATAATAAAACGGCACCCCCCACCCCTTCCCCGTCCTTCTCGAATGACAGACGCGGACATTTGCAGTGATTGCTAGTATACACACAGCTGTTGCATCACAAGATCAATTAACTGGTTGCGCACATGCATATATGTATGAAGGTGCTGGAATAATGACGGCGCCGGCGGCAGAAGTGGTGCACTTGTTTTCGCGAGCAGACAGATTGCTGCAGAGAAAGGTAGACTGATGGTGACCGTATTATTTGAATTTTGGGCATGCGTCGTCATTGTCGTCGGTGTCCATTCATCATCAAACTTCCATGTTCCAAGCTGGCATGGGCTGGATGGTTTGGACAGGAATCAATGTGTCCAAGGACCAAACCAAGCACTGATATCTTGTCTGCTCTGGCATACTCTTTTACTCTTTTACTTGTTTCAGTCATTTGACTGCGGTCATGCTGGAGCACCGCCTTTTAGTCGAGCAACTCGGCCCTGGGACTTATTCTTTTGTAAGCCCAGTACTTATTCTATCGGTCTCTTTTGCCGAACCGCTAAGTAACAGGGATGTAAACACACCAGCATCGGTTGTCAAGCAATGCTAGGGGGACAAACACAGACACACAAATACACATATATACGACGGGCTTCTTTCAGCTTCCGTCTACCAAATCCACTCACAAGGCATTGGTAGGCCCGAGGCTATAGCAGAAGACACTTGCCCAAGATGCCACGCAGTGGGACTGAACCCGGAACCATGTGGTTGGTTAGCAAGCTACTTACCACACAGCCACTCCTGCGCCTGTTTTTTTTTTTTTTTTTAATGGCTGGATGTCTTCCCTAATGCTAACCACTTTACAGCATGGAATTAATGTTTTTTTTTTTTTTGCGCCACCTGAAAATTGAGGTCACCATGTAGTTCACAACAGGATGAGTCCTAGGCTAGGTGTGATGGATCAGCTTCATGCTACGAGATGAGAGAATTACAAGATGGTGGGGGGGGGGGCACACCTGAAGGAAGCACTAGGCCATAGTTCACCATTACTGGAATCCAGACACCAATAACAGTATACAAACACTTGCTAAACTTGAGAAAAATCTTGTAAATTTATATAGCCCTGCTTACAAACATGTTTTCAAAACATGCATTAGAGTGGGGATTGTCAGCCATTTTTTTTATCTATGGACCCCTTTGATTGCTAATTTATTCTGGTGGACCTTGATAGCCATTCAATGTTTAAAAACTATTTTAATAGGAACCACTTTCAAAATTCCTGTTTTGTTTTTCATACATTAACGTGTGTAGGTTGAACTATGAAAAATGTTAGAGATGGAAACCTGGTTGTTTCTTGTAATATATACCAATACACAAACCTAAAGCAAAATTTTGTTCAGGGACCCTTAAAAAAATACTATAGTGGATCCCTAAATTACTTTTGACATGGACCCCACAATATCTTAAATGAATCCTCAGTGGCTATATGGAACCTGGTTGAGAACCACTGCATTAGAAGGTCATTTTTTTGGGCCTGAAAACTGAATATTCTGGCTTTTGAACATTATTTGTTAATCATTTAGTAACACAAATATGTGTGCAAATATTTATAAGTTGATGGTTTCAAAGTAGTTGTGTATAAAATGCTCTCAAGTTCTCTTGCACTAGGGAATGTCTTGTGAAGGAATTTGATAACTGGAAACTGCAGGAAGCCGTTAGCATAGGTGTATGTGTGTGTATGCCTCTGTCTGTCTGTCTGTTTATCTATCTATCTATGTGTGTGTGTGTGTGTGTGTGTATGCACACACATGGTATAACGACTGAATCAAGAAAAATATAAAGACATACATACATGTACACACACACACGCACACACACACACACACATATATATAGATTACATTGAATGAATAAGAAAGGAGGATTCAATCATGTTCAAGACGACATGGCTTCTTGAAAGTGAATGTTTGTATCTTGGCTCAAGTTTCACATCAGTGAGGTGTGTGTGTGTATGCATGTATGAATATTGATATTCCACACTTGTTACCAATTGAGTCAAGCAGTGATGATACTGACATTCCTAGACAAGTACCATGACTATTCACGTTCTGCTTTCAAAGACCTTTGGAATAAAAAGAAAAGTCCTTTACATGGAAACAGTAAAAAGGTTAGCTACAAGAAGAGCTGTCTCAAACACAATTCTATCTAAATCTATGCTAGCATGGAAAGAAAAAAAAAGAAGACATTAAATGAAGAAATGAAGATCTTAGAATCCTCTCAACCTCAAAGAATTATGACAAGGCTGCTGCTGCTGGTATCGTTGCTATATAACCCTAGGCCAGTCCTGAATGTACAGACCAAGCTACAGCAAAAATGTTGTTGGCCAAAATTGTAAATTACAGAATCTTTATTCTAGTAGTAGGTTTCTTGTATCTGTTGTTGGAAAAGTTTTCCATTCCTTACATGCATAAGTTTTAGAATATTTTTAGAGAACACTACTTCATTGATGAAGTAATTTTTACTAATAAAGTCTCTTACCCTTTAGCATTCAGATTTCTCCGTCAAATGTAATGCTTATTTATCATCGTTTTGAATTAATCTTGTATTA
>NC_043002.1:50203321-50225666 GCF_006345805.1 Octopus sinensis | reverse complement strand
TTTATTATCAATATCATCTTAAGAACCACCACCGACCAGAATTTTCCTCAAGCAAAACAATGGGCTCACTTGAATTATTTCCCTTGTCTCATGTGGGGTTTTTTTTTTTTTACCTTTGTATAAATTACTAAAACTGTTCAGAACTCATTTTGTTGCTTGTAAAAGTCTTAGTCTACTGGAGTGATTGAGTAGGTCTGAAAAAAAAAAAAAAAAAAAAACCATGCTTTGCTGATGAGGTTTAATAAGACGGGCACTAGATGCGGCAAATATGGCAGAAGGCTCAGGAAGTCCTTATGCAGGTTAAGAGGCATTTCAATGGGATTTCCAAGTCCTGTCTACTATCATATATGTAGTTCATGTAACATGAAATTGAACATTTATTTGATTTGATAGGAATGAAAAGGCTTCTGGAAGTTTCCATTTTCATGATGAGTGAAAATGCCTGTAGTCAGAGCCTTGCTTTGCAACCTCATGGCTTTAGGTTCAGTCCTACTATGCAGCACTTTAAGCAAGTATTTTCTACTATAGCTCTGAGCTGAATAATGCCCAGTGAGTGAATTTGGTAGATGGAAACTGTATGGAAGCCCATCATGTGTGTGTGATAGTGTGAGTGCGTGTTTGCTCCTCTACCACTCAACAAGTGGTGTTGGTTTGTTTACATTCCTGTGAGTTGGCAGCTTGGCAAAAGAGACTGATAAATAACTACCAGGCTTAAAGAATAAAGTACTAAGATCAATGTGTTCAATTTGGCCCTTTTGGGCAGTGGTCCACTGAAAGAAGAAAAAGATTAAAAAAAATACAGACATGGCTGTGAGGCAACAAACTTGCTTCCCAACCACATAGTTTCAGGATCAGTTCCACTGCATAGCACCTTAACTATATATATATATATATATCTTTGTGCTTGTGTCTGTGTTTGCTCCCACCAGCACCACCATCGCTTGACAACTGATGTTGGTGTGTTTACAGCTCTGTAACTTGGCAGTTTGGCAAAAATGACCAATAGAATAAGTATTAGGTTTACAAAGAATAAGTCCTTGGGTTGATTTGTTTGACTAAAACACCAGCATGGCTACAGTCAAATGACTAAAGCAGGTAAAAAAAAAATAAAAGATATCAAGAATTTACATTTGTGTCCTTTCTGAAGATGGCAAGACTATGGTTACTATTTCCAGCTTGTCAACTTATCAGGCTCCCTCTAAACTCTGTTGTTTACTGTGTACACAGTCTAATTGATTGCTTATATAATTGGAAACAACTATATGAAGACTCTTGTGGCGCATTCACAGGAATTAGAGTGCTGTCTGGAATGTAAACCAAGGGACTCCAAAGAGTAAGAATTTAGTCATGTCTAATCTAGCATTGGTAATTTGAAAATACCTCATGGAAGGAATACCATGCCATGCATAGTTACGTGTTGCCCTTTGGCAAGGCATAGCACCCGTTCAGCTACCCTGCCAGAAATATGGCAGGGTCATGGGACTGGATTATGGTGATTTGAGAAGAAAGAGTGAAAGAGCTCAACTGAGATAATGGTGCTTCTTACATTGATACCGAGTGGAGGAATCCTAGAAATCAAGCATCAGGGTCACAAAGCTCTATCAAGAGAGTAACTGCTATGCGTCCATAGGGGTGGCATCCATGGTTGTGTAATCAGTAAATAAAAGATTCACTATGATTTAGGTTCCCAAATCAAATTCATAATAATGGAATTGGATGGCGACAGAATCACGGGAATGCATGAAAGCAGCGGGGAAAAACAAAAAACAAAAACTATCAGAAAAGTGTAGCTAATTCAAGTAACCCCATTGTATTTCAATGGTACTTTTATCAATCTCAGAGGATGAAAACCAAATTTGACTTCAATGGCATTTGAACCTTTAACACGTTAGTATTCTAATTATTTTGGCAAATGTAATACTTATTTATTCTCATTATTTTGAATTAATCATACATTATCGCTTTGTTTCTAGATTTTGACAACATGATTTCTTATTTTTAGCATGACTTTAATAGAGCATGTGTGAGAAGCTGAATCTGACCAGTTTGAACATACAACAGGTAGAATATGGCCAGTCTAAATGCTAAAGGGTTAAAGACATTGAACTTTAACTCGAACAATTCTTCTAAGGTACAGGCAATAGTGATATAGTCTAGTTTTGGTTAAAGATATTGAATTTCTAACTTGAAAATTTCCTCTAAGGTACAGGCATAGACTAATATAGGGCAATACTGATAGGAGAAGACCAAAGACAATGGGAAGAAGGGAAAAGTATATTGCAACGAAACAGCCACTTGTAGTTGCTCAACCTGAAACAGCAGCCAAGTCTCTCGAGTCACACATTACAACCATCTTTTAAAAGATCTGCCTAATAAATGCTAACCCAGAACTAAAGAACAGCAGCAGGACTGTCACTACAATTACTGACAACAACAGGTCAATAAGAGAGCCTCTATATAGTTGCCAGACCTGGTAGAAATAGTAGCCAAATCGCTCTCAAATAACATCATACTATTATAAAGAAAGAAGGACACATTATATAATGTATGGTCATTACTGAAATGTTTTTGAACAGGGATCACTTGGGGCTAAATACCATTGCTAATAACAACAACAACAACAAACAGTGCAAGTGGTTTTCTTGTGCTTCAAGTGTGATTTCTAAGTCTAAATGGCAATTCCAAAATGCCAAGAGTGTGGAATGAAACTTTCAAGAGAAATTCAAATGTGTGTATGTGTGTGTATGTGAAAGTGTGTGTATGTGAAAGTGGGCATGTATGTGCATAACACAAGTAATCAGAAGAGGACAACCCCCACCTACCACCCTCCAAAAGAATGTGTATATGGAGAGGGTAAAAGAAGACAGAGGAGCACACACATACAGATATATATATATATATGTATATATATATATATATATATGAATGTATGTACACATACGCACATGCATACACAGGCATGCCAGAACACACATACACAAACATCAATATGCCAGCACACAAATACACTACACACCACACACACACAGCTGAAAATAGGTTCAATTATGCAAAAATTCCTTGCTACCACCTTCCAGGACAAAAATAGAAAATAAATGTGGGGGTTTTTTTGGTTTCTTTTTTGTGTGAAATTTTGTTGCTGTTGCTGTTGTTTTGTTGTTGTTGTTGTTGTTGTTGTTGTTGTAGCACTAGACATTTTTGTTGATGTTATCAATATCTCACTAAGAGAGAGCATCAGTGTCAACACCACCATGAATGTGTGAGAGAAAGAGAGAGAGAGAGAGCATAATTCTACATGTGTGTGTATGTGTGTGATTGGAAATATATTGTACCTACAGGTAGCATGTTCCACCCACCCATCCAGGGGCCACCTGCCAAATACACACAGACACACACACACTCACACACATGCACAGTGGGGGTCATGGGGATGGGTGGGACTGGGTGTAGGATTAAACCAAAGTATGCTGTGAGGGGAAAAGTCTCTACTGCACATGATTAGCTTAAAGAATTAAAGAATTTTCTGATTGTTTTTGCTGCTGAAGAAGGGTGAGGCAGAGGATGAAGAAGAAGAGGAGAAGAAATCAGACTGTTGTGTTTAATTTATACCCATTGTGACTGTGCAGTATGTATGTGTACACACACACATGTATATAATTGGGCCATCCCATAAATACAGTTATGTATGTATGCATATGCATACATAGGCATGCCTGAACACACATACATACACACACATCAATATGTCAGCACACAAATAGTTCTTTTTTAATCTAAAATATACTCTCTTTCATTTTCTACAATGCTCTTCCATCCAACTGGTAAACTTGCAAGGCCTCTCTTCCAAAATTCACTTCTCCATGATGAAAAATTCTTCTCCAGTGCTATTCCGACCTCGTCTACAGAATTCATATATTTTGTGTCCATTTTGAAAATTGCAGAATAAATGATAATCAGATGGGGCAATGCCTGACGAATATGGTGGGTGGAGCATCATTTTCCATTCAAACTGCTCCGGCCTTTAGAATGTCGTCCTTGCTGTATGTGGCTGAGCATTATCTTGATGGAAGAACACCTTTCATGTTGAAACCAAAGGTGGTCATTATCCTTCTATCTAGCATTGACTTAAGCTGCTCAAGCTGCTCACAGTAGATCTCCTTTGTTATCATTTGGTTTCCGCTTAAAAGTTCAAAGTGGACTAAACCTTTCATACCCCACCAAACAGATAACACCTTATGTGGGTGCTGGTGTTTCTCCTTTCCCTACCCACTGTTTTCAACACTTGACATTTTTATAGAGAACCCTTTTTTTTTCTTTGTCACCAGTCACTATTTGGTCCAAAAAAGGTTCATTCATTGTTTCAATGTCTACTTTTCCAAAATTCATTGAGGTGGGTTTTCTACGGCTGGATGCCTTTCCCATTGCCAACGTTCACTTAATAATGATGCTGATGATAATAATAATAACAATAATAATAGAGTGCCCAGTAGAACTGTTACAAAAGGTTTGCTTCCTTGGCACAGCCAGAATAATCACAAAAGTATCAGATAGCTGAAAAGAACAGATAGCATGGTACCATAGGCTGCAGGTAGCAAGCCCGCTAAACATGCAAGATTCCAGGAGTTCCAACAAAACTCATGATAAAAAAAAAAAATAATCCTTGTTACTAGAGGCACAAGGCCTGAAATTTTGGGGTAGGGGCTAGTTGATTATATTGACCCCAGTATTTAACTGGTACTTTGCTTTCGTCCTTTCGCAGTTGATAAATTAGGTCAACCATGGCAGAATTTGAACTCAGTAGATCAAGTTAGATGAAAAGCTGTAAAGCATTTTCCTGGCATGGTAATGGCTCTGTGAGTTCACTACCATAAAAATAATAAAAACAACAAAAGCCTATTTACCCGTTACGTGTTTCAGTCACTAGGCTGTGGCCATGCTAGGGCACCACCTTAAAGAATTTTAATTGCATGAACTGACCCCAGTACTTTATTTTTTTAAGCCTGGTCCATTTAGGCTAAACTAAGTTATGTGGATGTAAACACACCAACACTGGTTGTCAAACAGTGGTGGGGGTCAAACACAAACAGAAAGACACAAACACACAGACACATACATATGATGGGATTCTTTTAGTTTCCAATTACTAAATCCACTCACAAGGCTTTGTTCAGCCCAGAGCTCTAGTAGGTGACACTTGCCCAAGGTGTTACACAGCGGGACTGAACCTGGAACCATATAGTTGGGAAGCAAACTTCTTACCACACAGCCCAGGATAAGTTCTTTGAATAATAAACACATTTCCAATCCATAAGTTTCCATCCACCCAGTTTTACTCCCAGGGCTAGGATCAACTGAGAACTGTAGCAGATGATATGATATTTGCCCCAGGTGAATCAAAGTGGGATTGAACACAAGACCTAATTGATTGTGAAGCAAACTCTTTACCCACAGAGCCAATGTGAAAGACACACACCCACACACACAAAGCATACACATAAGAGTACTTCTATGTTTCATCATCCTTTCTTCATACTGTCTCTCTCATTGTTTGTTTTGATGTTGTTGTTGTTGGTATGGTTCAACCATAACATCCAGGGCAGAAAGAAAAATATGAATAGAATTACAATAACAAAACAACAACAACAATAACACTAACAATGGTAATTGTTTTCCGATCGACAATTCCATTCTGAACTTAGTTTGTTCAATGATCAAAGACAAATATACAAACAAACATATAATAATAATAATAATAATAATAATAATAATAATAATTATAAAAAGAACGAAAGATGAACTGAACATGAGATGAAGATGGGGAATGAAAAAGACAAACTAGAACATGAAAAAAAAAAAGAGAAAAGTGCAGAAAGAAAGAACAGAAGAAGAATAACAAAAGAAACATGAACAACTTTAAAACAGTTGAAAGACATTCAGAAGGATGTGTAGAATCATTCACAATTACACAGGTTTTGGTACCCCATCCCTGACCCCTAGGTGCTCAAAGCAGCAATGCAACCGGCAAAACCAAATCCCATAACATCAGCAAATGCAAGTGGACATGGCTGTGTGGAAGAGAAGTTCACTTAACAATGAAGTGTTTCTGGGCTCAATCTTACGGCAAGTTACCTTGGGTTAACCCATTAGCATTTAAACTAGCCATAGCCAGCCTAAATATTCTATCTGATTTGTGTTCAAACAAGCCAGATCCAACAACTCACACCTATCCAACAATGCCATTCTAAAAAAATATATAATCACTTCGTCAAAATCTCAAAGCTACAAGATAATACATGATTAATTCAAAATTGTATGGATAAATAGGGATTACATTTCACACAGTAACCTGAACGCTAAAGAGTTACATAAGTCATGTGAGTGAAATTTGGTAGAAGGAAAAAGTATGAGAGAAATACCCATCATATGTAAGCATGGGCAAGGCCAGTCAGCTGGTCAGAAACAACAACCAAATTCTCTCATCTTAAATAAAAGGGAAGGCAGGAATGGTTCTGGTTGGAGTGTCTCTAACCATAGGCAGCTGAGTCAGGGTTAAACTGGGGCTAAATAACTCCCAACTATCTTTAGCTTTCATCATTTCTTTGTTTCAGTTATCTGACTGTGGCCATCCTGGAGCACTGCCTTGAAGAGTTTAGTCAAACAAATCGACATTCTATCAGTCTTTTTGCTGAACTGCTAAGTTATGAAGATGTAAATAAATCAACACTGATTGTCCAATAGGGGTGGAGCACAAATGAAACACACCCACATAAATACACTCATACGGCTTTGGTCAGCCTGGGCCTAGAATAGCATGACATTTGTGCGAAGTGCCATGCAGTAGGACTGAACCCAGACCCATGTGGTTGAGAAACAATCTTCTTACCATACAGCCACGCCTGCACCTATCTTTATTTTCAAATCCAGACACCACACCACCAATGCAACCACAACCATCATTTTGTATCCATTATTCACTTCTCAAACCACTTATACAACACCACCACCATATAATATACCCGCACCCCCAGCACACCACCCAGGCACCAATCACTGATCATACCATCAGATCTTCAGCAGCCATCCATCTATCATTCACAGCTGAACTTGTCACAGATGAAAGCACAGCACTGAGAAAGAGGGAGGAGTAGCAGAGGCAGACATGTGACCAGACAGATTGGTACCAATGGATAGAAGGATGGATGGATGGATGGTTAACTAGTCAGTGGGGGGGGGTTGAAAGTGGTAGGGAGAGAATGGGAAGGGAGAGGAGATTAATTACAGAGGGATGTGTGTGAGAGAGAGAGAGAGAGAGAGAGAGAGGGAACAAGAAATTAAGGAAATGGGAGATAAGAAACAAGGAGAAAAAAAAAGAGAGGCTGAGAGATAGAAAATGACACAGAATTTGGTGGAGGAGAGATGGAGAGTGGGGAGAGAAGCTATACATTGATGAGAAGTGGATGTCAGAGATATAGAACAGAGATGAGACCAAGTGGCACAAGATTAGTATGAGAGAGATGGAGAGGATAAAGAAATAAGAGAGAGGAGATAAAGGAAAAAGTAAAAAGAGAGAAGGATTGAAAAGGGAAAGCAAATTAAGACTCACAAAGGCTGAGTATGCTTGTTTATTAGATCATCACACTTCTATGTGTGTGCGCCTATGTAAATGCGGGTGTCGTCATATTTAAAACAATAGTATGATGATGATGATGATGCTTGTATCTTTGTTGTCTATCTTTGTCTCTCACCATCGCTTGGCAACCAATGTTGGATTCTTTACTTCCCCCATAACTTAGAGCCTCAGCAAAACAGACTATTAGAATAAGCACCAGGCTTTGAAACAAAAAGTACTGGGGTTGATATATTTGACTAAAAGTGCTTCAAGGTAATGCTCCACCATGACCACAGTCTAATGATCAAAACAGATTTATATATATATACACACACACACACACACACACATAAATACACTCACAAGATTTTGGTCAGCCAGGGGCTACAGTAGAAGACATTTGCTCAAGGTGCTGTGCAGTGGGACTGAACCCAGAACCATATGTATGTATGTGTGTGTTTGTATAGGAGTGACTGTGTGGTAAGAAACTTGCTTCCCAACTACATGGTTCTGGGTTTAGTCCCACTGTATGGCAGCGTCTTCTACAAAGCCTTATGGGTCGATTTGGTAGATGGAATCTGAAAGAAGCCTGTTTTATTTGTATATATTTGTGTGTCTGCGATTGTCTTCCTACTATCACTTGACATACCAACTGATGTTGGTATGTTTATATCCCCTTAACTTAGTGGGTCAGCAACAGAGACTGATAGAATAAGTACTAGGCTTACAAAGAATAAGTCCTGGGTTCGGTTTGTTCTACTAAAGGCATGGCTGCCGGCAAATGACTGAAACATGTAAAAGTATAAAAGAAAAGAAATAGGTGCAGGTATGGGTATATGGTAAGAATTTTGCTCCCCAAACACATGGTCCCGTTCCACTGTGAAGCACCTTGAGCAAGTGTATTCTACAATAGCTCTGGGCAGACCAAAGCCTTTGTAAAAAGATTTAGTGGACGGAAACTGAAAGAAGCTTGTTGAATACACAAGTGTGTGTTCGTATTTGTGTGTACTTTGTTTGGACAAGTCATATATGCAATGTTTTGTTTCCACCTTCTGCGAAAGACATGTCAGGCCATGGTAAATATTACTTTGCTAGGAAGCAGATGAGAGTTAGCAATGGAATGGGCATCTGGCCATAGAAAATCTGTTCCTCAAATTCTATTTGACCAATATAAATATTGAAAAGTGGAAGCTAAATGCTGATGATGATAATTAGAACAAGGTTTTTGCTATCAAGAAATGAATATTTGAAATGAATGCTTGAAAATGTCACAAAATGATACAATCTTTTAAACATGCAACAAAATTTAACAAAGAAAAACTTTGCAATGACTATCGTTACCATATTCACAGTACCACTCTTCGAAAAGGATATTACCTAAATGAACTGATGTATGGATACAGACAGAAATACCTCTAGTGGCAGAATTGAGTGACCGTCAAAGGGAAGAGGAGATAATTGGAAGAAATAATGGATAGGAATGTGTTGCTGTTATGACAGGATTACAAATAATTTTGAACTGAACTGAAACACCTAAACTGTGCAAAGATCCAAAGAGATGATATAGACACATTCAGTATAAAACGATGAATAATAATATATATGATTTTATGGACGTATATTTTGGAACTT
Organism: Octopus sinensis; assembly: GCF_006345805.1. Lineage (NCBI taxonomy): Eukaryota > Metazoa > Mollusca > Cephalopoda > Octopoda > Octopodidae > Octopus > Octopus sinensis. Next base: position 50,216,425 of record NC_043002.1, on the reverse strand, counting down.
TTGCATAAATTAGGCACAAACTGACATATATTCACAGATAAGTGTATGTGTGTGTGCACAAGTGTACAGTTAGACATATAAAAACATGTACATAATTACTATACAGTCGCAAGTTCAGACAGTGAAATAGAGATGTACATACAGAAAAAAATACACACATGAACAGACATGGTATATACATCAACACAAGCACAGACTTATGCAAAGGCAAGAGACACTTACATGCACACACAGAAACAAAGGCAGAACACATACAGCTACAGCTACACATATGCACGCACAAAAACACACCAACATATATGTATATATACTCCCTCACACAGCTACATACACAAATAAAGCTATATGTCTATCTATCCATATATACATATATATATACATACACTTATTCACACACACACTCACATACAAGTGCACACAGAGTCAACAAACGACAGAGAAGCAGCAGCATGGACACACACACAAGCATGTATATACGTATACAGACATGTATATACATACAGACATGTATATACATATACATACACTCACAGCTAGCTACAGATACAAACACAGCTACACAGAATCACAGACAGCTATCTACACACACAGAGGCACACACAGCCAACAGACCCAGGAATACAATCACGCACCAACTCTGCTACACACACACACACACACACACACACACAAATACACACAAGCACAAAAACACACACGCAGATCAATGGCTGGCCTGCAAATTCTGACCGTTTATAAAGCCATACGCAGCAACTGTTTGGGACTGCTGTTTAAATCATTGAGGCAGTCAATATTGATTGACAGTTCTGGAGTGGTGTGCAGTAGAATTCTACTGGCGTTGTGCATGCAATAGGCAGCTGAAAGTAGCTGCGAGTTTTATTAATAATACTCAGCTGCCAAGTTATTCAATAATTCCATCATGATGAAGTTCAATAGACCACGTCTATCAAGATGGACTGGGTAAAGACTAGGCATAGATCAGTTTAGCTTTGCTGGTTTGCTGTGCCTGTCTGTCTGCCTGTCTGCCTGTCTGTCTGTCCATCCATCAGTCAGTCTGTCAGAGAGAGAGAGAGAGAAAGACAGACAGACAGACCAACAGTCAGTCAGTCTCATCAAAGTAATAGCTGTGAAGAGGTGGTGCGGGGGAAGAGTGAGATGGGAGTGGGGGGTTGTCCCTTTTGTGTTTGAAAGATTCTGGGCCAGAGAAAGAGAAAAAGGAATAAGGGGAGAGAGATGGAGAGGGAGAGAGAGAGGGAGATAGGTGGATGCATGGATGTGTGAGTATACTGGTAAGATGAAAAGACAGAGAACAGTGTGTCAGGGGAGGAAGATGGTTACATTGAGAGATAGACAGATAGATAGATAGATAGATAGAGAGAGAGATACATACATACATACACACATAAAAAGTAGAAGGTAAAGAGTTGCAGAAACATATATATATATATACACACACACACAGACTCTCATGCACATATGTGTGCATGTAAGTAAATATATATATATATATGTATGTATGTATGTATGTACACACACCACACATATATATATATATATATATCAATCAAAAAGAGACACACACAGGGAGACTCTGTGTGTGTGTGTGTGAGAGAGAGAGAGAGAGAGAGAGAGAGAGAGAGAGAGAGAGAGAGAGAGAGAGAGAGAGAGAGAGAGAGAGAGAGATAAATGCAGATACATAAACTGATAGACAGAAGGGACAAAAGGAAATATTAAGAGACATTACATGAAATTTAGAGAGGGACACCTACAGGTGGGTGGGTTTGAGAGTGGATTGATGGATAGACGGAGATGGGCAGATATACAGAGATAGATTAATAGACAGATAAACTAATACACACACACACATATACATACACACACACATTTATATATGCATGTATTTATGTATGTGCATGCGTGTGTGTGTGTGTGTATATATATATATATATATATATATATATATATGGAGAGAGTGAGACACACACATACAGATGTACAGTAATGGCAAGATAAGAGGCAGATAGCAAGGAAGTGGTTGGGTGGAAGACACAGGAGATGGCGGAGTTCCAAATGATAAGCTCCAAACTGAAGTAGCTCGTGTTGATTGGTCATGTGACGTGACAGTTACTTCCATTAAAGAGTGATGATGATGATGATGATGATGACGATGGTGATGATGATCATGTTCTTGATTGTGCTGCTGCTGCTGATGATGATGATGATGATGAAGTTGGTGATGACTCCCGATGATGATGGTGTCAGTTTTGATGATGTTCAATTTTGAATGATAATGAAAAGGGGTTATAAATTCTAGCCAGCAAGTTGGGGTGGCATGGATGGAGAAAAACCCTGTGATAATCACAATGACGGCAATGATGATGGTGGTGATGATGATGATGATGATGACAACCATGAAGATGAACCCCCCCCCCACCCCCACCGATAGTGGTGATGGGGAAGATGATAGCAACAAGGAATGACAATAAAACAAAAAGGAGAGTTTAAAGAGCTGGGGTATATGGAGTTTGACAACATGGATTGTTACATGGCACTAAGTACACAGCAAATAATGTGTGAGAGAGAGAGGGGAGCAAGAGGTGGAGAGTGAGAGTGAGAAAAGGAGAGTGCAGGCGAATGAGTGAGTGTATGCACAAATGAGTGCTAAAGTAACAGCTTGAAAAGCATGTTTTTGCATGCATAAATATGTTTGTGTAGAGCACATTACTGCAGGTTTGTGTGTGTGCGTGAATGTGTATAGAGGTATGCTTAAATTGTCTCTTGTGTTCTATCGCGTCTCAGACAACCAGGACTGAATGCACTGCCAAACCTAGGATTGGAACTACTGAATGAGCAACCGCATCTTCCCACCAATAGATCAGTTATAAATAATAAAACTGAAGCTTCAATGCCTCAACAAACCATCCCCACATACGAGGGGTCCCTATTGGGAGGCTACAGCCAGTAATTTTTCTCCATGGATTAAAAAACAGAATACAAAACGTGTATACACAATAAAGCTGCCGCCACCATCATCATCATCATCCTTCAACATCTACTTTTCCTTGATATCACTTGGCTTCAATTGCTCAAAAGACTACAGAATAAGTTTTGCATCAATTTCTCATTACACTAATGATAATAATTATTATTATTACTACTATTTCTTTTTTGGGGAAGCAGGGTAGTTGATTACATCAACCCCAGAATTTCACTGGTACTTAACTTATCGACCCCGAAAGGATGAAAGGCAGGATCGACTTTGGCGGAATTTGAACTCAGAATGTAGTGCAGACAAAATACTGCTAAGCATTTTGCCCAGCATGCTAACGATTCTGCCAGCTTGCCGCCTTAATAATAACCATGATAACAATTAGTTTCAAATTTTTGGCATAAGGCTTGCAATTTAGGGATGGTGTAAGTCAATTATGTTGATCCCAGTACTCAACTGGTACTTATTTCATCAACCTAAAAAAAATGAAAGGGAATATCAACTTTGAACTACATTTGAACTCTGAACATAAAGACAGACAAAATGCCACTAAAAATTTTGCTTGGTATGATGACTATTCTGCTACCTCACTACCTCAGATATAATAATAACAATAATAATAATGATAATAATAATAATGATAATGATTATTATTATATTATTATTATTATTATTATTATTATCATCATTTCAAATTTTTGCCACAAGGGCAGTTTTGGGGAGATGGGGATGAGTTGATTACATCAATCCCCCAGTGTATCACTGGTACCTCAAAAAGATGAAAGAAAAAGTCAACCTCAGCTGAATTAGAACTGAGAACATAGTGATGGACAAAATACCACTAAGCATTTCATCCAGCGTGCTAACAATTCTGCCAGCTCACTGCCTTAATAATGATGGTGATAATAATAATAATAATAATAATAACAATAATAATCCTTTCTATTATAGGCACAAGGCCTGAAATTTGGGAGAGGGAATTTGAATTGAGAATGTAAAGACAGACAAACTGCCACAAAGGATTTTGCCTGGTGTACTAACAATACTGTCAGCTTGTTGCCTTCTCAATAATAATAATAATAATAATAATAATAATAATAATAATAATAATGATGATGATGATGGTAATACAAGACCTGCTACAGTATACTGCTAATGCAGAAGGATTTACCAACAATGGAGTTGAGAGTCCAGAAACTTCAGTGGCTTCTATGCCAGAAGTATGGATACGAGGTAACAGGTGCTTGGTACCAACATACACTGGAAAAGGTAATGTACGAAAATGGGATGGCAAAGATCCTCTGGGACTTTCACTTCCAGACAGACAAGATGTTAGAGAACCAGAGTCTGGATATAGTAACCTTTAGGAGGAACAAACAAGAATGCTTAGTAAATCAATGTGGCAGCACCAGGAGATCAACATATTATCAAGAAAAAAGGTTGATAAATATAGTGACCTAAGAGATTGCTAAGATGTAGCAGCTGCAAGAGACAAGCATAAGGATTGCTCCTATTGCTATCGGAACATTGGGTTCTTTACCACCCAGCCTGAAGAAACCCCTGGAAACTTTAGAAAAATACTCTACAAAGTTGGTGTATGGCAAAAATTGGCTTTACTTGGAACTGCATGCATATTGCAAAGAAAAGGACTGTCTGTCTGAAGTCCTTGTCGTGACTTGACAGATAGTAGAAATCCCTAGGTTCACACAATATCTTCAATCTACATCACAATATTGAATACTGTATGGCATCTTCAATAACGATGCAAACCATTTTACCAAAGTACATTAATATGCATAAAATATGCTATTTCAATATAATGTTCTTTGGTAAAATAGTTCTATTATTATTATTATCGTTAAGCTGGCAGAGTCATTAGCACACAAGACAAATTGCTTGGCTTTACAGTTCAAATTCTGCCAAAGCCAAGATGGCATTTTAACATTTTGTGGTCGATGAATTGAGCAGGGGGGGGGGGGGCAATGTAATCAACTAGCCACCTTTCCTCAAAACGTCAGGCCTTGTGCCTATAGCAGAAAAGATTACTATTATCATCATTATTAAAGTGGTAAGCAGGCAGAAATATTAGCATGTTAGACAAAATGCTTAGAGGTATTTTGTCAGACTTTATTATGCTCTGAGTTCAAATTCCACCACGGTTCACTTTGCCTTTCATCCTTTCAGAGATGATAAAGTACCAGTTGAACACTGGGGTCAATGTCATTGACTAGTCCCCTCCTACTTGAAGAAAGGATTATCGTTATCATTATTATTATTAAGGTGGTGAGCTGGCAAAAATATCGGCATGCTTAGTGGTACTTCGCCTGTCTTCATGTTCTGCATTCAAATTCCACCAAGGTCAACTTTGCCTTTCATCCTTTAGGAGTCAATTAAAACTAAGTACCAGTTACACACTGGAGTCAATGTAATCAACTTAATCCCTTCTCCCAAATTTCAGGCCTTGTGGCTACAGTAGAAGATATTATTATTATTATTAGGCATTAGGAAGGGCATCCAGCTGTAGAAACGGCCAAATCAAGATTGGAGCCTGGTGCAGCCATCTGGTTCGCCAGCCCTCAGTCAAAATCGTCCAACCCATGCTAGCATGGAAAGCGGATGTTAAACGATGATGATTATTATATTATTATTATTATATTATTATTATTATTATCATCATTTCAAATTTTTGCCACAAGGGCAGTTTTGGGGAGATGGGGATGAGTTGATTACATCAATCCCCCAGTGTATCACTGGTACCTCAAAAAGATGAAAGAAAAAGTCAACCTCAGCTGAATTAGAACTGAGAACATAGTGATGGACAAAATACCACTAAGCATTTCATCCAGCGTGCTAACAATTCTGCCATCTCACTGCCTTAATAATGATGGTGATAATAATAATAATAATAATAATAATAACAATAATAATCCTTTCTATTATAGGCACAAGGCCTGAAATTTGGGAGAGGGAATTTGAATTGAGAATGTAAAGACAGACAAACTGCCACAAAGGATTTTGCCTGGTGTACTAACAATACTGTCAGCTTGTTGCCTTCTCAATAATAATAATAATAATAATAATAATAATAATAATAATGATGATGATGATGGTAATACAAGACCTGCTACAGTATACTGCTAATGCAGAAGGATTTACCAACAATGGAGTTGAGAGTCCAGAAACTTCAGTGGCTTCTATGCCAGAAGTATGGATACGAGGTAACAGGTGCTTGGTACCAACATACACTGGAAAAGGTAATGTACGAAAATGGGATGGCAAAGATCCTCTGGGACTTTCACTTCCAGACAGACAAGATGTTAGAGAACCAGAGTCTGGATATAGTAACCTTTAGGAGGAACAAACAAGAATGCTTAGTAAATCAATGTGGCAGCACCAGGAGATCAACATATTATCAAGAAAAAAGGTTGATAAATATAGTGACCTAAGAGATTGCTAAGATGTAGCAGCTGCAAGAGACAAGCATAAGGATTGCTCCTATTGCTATCGGAACATTGGTTCTTTACCACCAGCCTGAAGAAACCCCTGGAAACTTTAGAAAAATACTCTACAAAGTTGGTGTATGGCAAAAATTGGCTTTACTTGGAACTGCATGCATATTGCAAAGAAAAGGACTGTCTGTCTGAAGTCCTTGTCGTGACTTGACAGATAGTAGAAATCCCTAGGTTCACACAATATCTTCAATCTACATCACAATATTGAATACTGTATGGCATCTTCAATAACGATGCAAACCATTTTACCAAAGTACATTAATATGCATAAAATATGCTATTTCAATATAATGTTCTTTGGTAAAATAGTTCTATTATTATTATTATCGTTAAGCTGGCAGAGTCATTAGCACACAAGACAAATTGCTTGGCTTTACAGTTCAAATTCTGCCAAAGCCAAGATGGCATTTTAACATTTTGTGGTCGATGAATTGAGCAGGGGGGGGGGGGCAATGTAATCAACTAGCCACCTTCCCTCAAAACGTCAGGCCTTGTGCCTATAGCAGAAAAGATTACTATTATCATCATTATTAAAGTGGTAAGCAGGCAGAAATATTAGCATGTTAGACAAAATGCTTAGAGGTATTTTGTCAGACTTTATTATGTTCTGAGTTCAAATTCCACCACGGTTCACTTTGCCTTTCATCCTTTCAGAGATGATAAAGTACCAGTTGAACACTGGGGTCAATGTCATTGACTAGTCCCCTCCTACTTGAAGAAAGGATTATCGTTATCATTATTATTATTAGGTGGTGAGCTGGCAAAAATATCGGCATGCTTAGTGGTACTTCGCCTGTCTTCATGTTCTGCATTCAAATTCCACCAAGGTCAACTTTGCCTTTCATCCTTTAGGAGTCAATTAAAACTAAGTACCAGTTACACACTGGAGTCAATGTAATCAACTTAATCCCTTCTCCCAAATTTCAGGCCTTGTGGCTACAGTAGAAGATATTATTATTATTATTAGGCATTAGGAAGGGCATCCAGCTGTAGAAACGGCCAAATCAAGATTGGAGCCTGGTGCAGCCATCTGGTTCGCCAGCCCTCAGTCAAAATCGTCCAACCCATGCTAGCATGGAAAGCGGATGTTAAACGATGATGATTATTATTATTATTATTATTATTATTACTTTTGTTAATGCAATGAGAGATAATACAATTGGTGCAAAACTTATTCAGTAATCTTTAGAGCAATTGAAACAAACATCACTGGTATCATCATCATTATCATCATCAAAGCGATGTTTGTTTTCAGTCTTCCAGTGAAAATCATGCTGGGTTATTGGAAAATGGCAATTTGCTTAGAAACAGGTGGAGGGTCAAGTTTAAAAGAAAACCAAGAAACCACATAAAATAACCCATTGTAACATTTATTCTACCCAAATTTTACAGACAGTCCCTTGTCATCTTCACCATTCTGAATGCAGTAAACCCAAAGGAAATATACAACCAACGAAGTTATTGTTTATCATCATCATCATTATCATTTAATGTCCATTGTCCATGCTGGCATAAGTTGGACAGTTTGAACAAGGCTATTAAGCTGAGGGGTTGTACGAGACCCCAGTCTGATTTTGACATGGTTTCTACAGCTGGATGCCCTTCCTAATGCCAACCACTCCAAGAATGTAATGGATGCCTTTATGTATCACCAGCATGGGTGCCAGTTGCATGACACCAGTATCTGCCATGACTATGATTTCACTTGGTTTTATGGGTCTTTTTCTCAAGAGCGGCATATTGCCAATGGTCAGAGTCACAAGTTAATATTTTTAGATATTAAACAAAAAGTTATTTTTAATAAAGTGCTCAACCAGGTATTCTTTCCTTTTTTGCTCTTTGCTTCAGTCACTGGACAGCGGCCAATCTGGGTACTGCCATGAGGGGCATATATATATATATATATATATATATATATATATATACAAGGTATTGGCCAGCCTGGAGTTACAGTAGAAGACATTAGCCCAAGGTGCCATGGATTTGAACTGAGCTTTTGCCATGTGCTTCCAAAGCAAGCTCCTTAACTATACAGCCATATATGGATTTTTTTTACAAGTACACACCCAGTAAGAGACATGGCTTCAAATAGCACAGGAACTGTGAGGTGTAATGAGAAAATAATTACCAGAAGAATTAAAAATAGAATTGAAATTTGGTGAGATAAATAATTTGAGAAGGCAGGGATCCTTTGGCAACTGTGTGTGTGTGTGTGTATCATCATCATCATAATCATTTATTGTTAAGCATCCATGCTGGTATGTACTGGACAGTTTGACAGGAGCTGGCAAGCCAGAAGACTGCATCAAGCTACACTGTTTTGGTATGGTTTTTACAGCTGGATGCCCTGCCTAATGCCAACTGTCTTACAGAGTGGACTGATGCTTTTCGTGTGGCACCAGCATCAGCACCAGTGATGTCTGTTGAGGCATGGTTTTTATGGCTGCATACTCTTCCTAATGCCAAAGTGGGCTGGGTGCTTTTAAAGTAGCACTAGTCAGTACAGGCAAGGTCTGCTTTGGCATAGTTTTTACAGCTGGATGCTTTTCCAAATACCAACCACTTTACAGGGTGAACTGGATGCTTTTTATGTAGCACTAGCAAATCACCAAGTAACTTGCAAGACAAAGTTTCTTTGAGAAGAGGGGATTATTGGAAGTGGTGGCCTGGTGCCAAGGGATGAAAGATAAGGGTAAGACATGGGGACAGAAACAGATGTCTTATTGTAGATGAGGTAGATGGTTACTCTAGTTAGAGAGCAAGAGAGAGCAATCAGGAACAAGAGAAGGTGAGGGTGGAAGAGAGCAAGAGTAAGAGAGAGAGTAAGGGTAAATCTTCTACTCACTGATCTATAGTATAAATGACTCTGACTTTTCTATTTGTAAATAGAGACTAATAAAGTATTTCTTATACCTATTGAAACACATGGCCTAATCTGAATTCTCAACACTAAGTTTTCAGTATTTGTCTAAAGCGTTTGAGACTGCCCTTGGTACTATGATACACATTTCTTGTTCCAAGTGATGTAAAACCTTCCAGCAACATTTCATCTTAATTCCTCTGCCAAACACCAGCTCAAAAACAACTAAGATATTTTACTAAATTTTCAAATTAACTGAAACAAAACTGGATGTCTTTAAACAGAAATATGGTAACAAAAGGATCAAAGGCTATAGATGCACTGTGTCATTTTTGATACTAGTTGCACAGGTCCTAGTGATTAGAAGGTTAGGTTTATGATTAGATGGTTATAGGTTCAGTTCCTGAACTGGGCGGTGTGTACTGTGTCTTTGAGCCAGGCACATCATTCCCTATCGCTCAAGTTACATTCTATAGTCAAAGAAGATTTCTAGTAAGTAGTCTACTCATCTACGAATTTTGATGTTTTTCACTAGATCTGCATAGGACCACTTTCAGCATTTTGTAGCAACCACATAAAAAAAGCATTATATCAAAGAGCTGAGTGAGGAAACGATAAACAGGTGATGACTGAAGCAATGTACTGACAAAAGCAAGCAGAGTTAATAAGTCTAAAGAACAACAGCAACTACTACTACTACTACTACTTGTACTTTTTATTGCTTGTTATTCTATTACATCAGTCAACACTTTACAACCTTTGATGGCCCAAATTAACATTAGAGGTCACTTCACTTAAAAGCATTATGTTTCTTGAAATTTAGTACAATGTTCTTTTGCTTCAAATCCACAATATAAAGTGACACTACAAGTTGACCTGTACAAGATATAACTCTTTAATTTAATATAAAACAACTATTAAACGTCTATGGAATTACATTTGTGCATATGCTCCTTGACCCAGCAGGTTAAATGCCAAAATGTGGTTTGGTCCCAGACTGGATTTATGATCAAAGGTGTTCAAGACAACCTTCTCTTTGGCATTATATATCTATAACTACAATCTCCAACGTGTCCCACCTTCTTTTCATATCAATAGAGTGTAATTTAAGGAATATTTTGGCTGTTATTTTTTGCAGCTTAAGTGATCATATACAGGTTCCTTGCAGACAAGAATACACCATCATGACATCCCAAACTTGACTATTTTTTCCTTCTTTTCTGCGTTGCTATCCAATATGTCTTTCCCTCTTTTTGTGACAAAAGGGAGTAATTTAAGAAATGTTTGACTGTTATTTCTTGCAGGTCAAGTTCTGCTGACATTTTGAAGCATTTGAGAGAGAACATTCAGCAAAAGTGACCAGTTCTGAGGAGCATGAAGAATCGGATTCTTCATCAGGCTCTCCTGACTCCTGATTTTCTCGCCAAAAGCTTCCTCATCCATCCTATTCGCCAAATGTAGCACCTGCAGACTTCCGTCTCTTCCCCAAGATGAAAATGCATTAGTTGAGATGCAGGGGTGATTCACATTGAACCTTTTCCTAAGAATTTTTCAAGCCCGTAGCAGAATAATGCCTCCCATGCACACACGCAAACAAACTTCTGATGACCCACTGCCTAACCATCTTCATCCATCAGCCAATGAGCCCATTTTTCAAATTTATCTTGTATTATTTTTCTTGCTTTTTTGTTGTTTTTGGTTTTTGCATTTTTAGTCACTGAGTCTGAGATATAAGGTGGCAGCAATTCCCAGAAATTCTTTCCCTCCAAGAAATATGGAAGGAAAGACAATAAGAGAAGAGAGAGAGAGAGAGTGGAGTGGAGTGAAAGGGGGGACGCTTTGAACTACAGTCAGATGTAGACAAAAATGGAGGGTCGAGAAATTTAGCTTAGAGCTTCATTGCAACCTTAACAACATAAATAATGTAACAAATATAGAAAAAAAAAAAAAAAAAAAAAAAGAAAGAGGGGAAAAAAAAAAACAATATAAATCAGAAGCCAATAGATCAATAAAATATATTCATAAGAAATTATAGCAATCATCATCACCATCGACTACAAACTAAAGAGGAGATAGGAAAAAAAATATATATAATAAGCAGGCTTGCTGTTTTAGTGTTTTAAGAGAGAATAAATAAGAGTTGAGATGAGAAATGTCCAAGTGTGAGCAGCAGCAGCAACAATAATAACAATAATAACAACAACAACAACAAAATCGATAGAAACTGATGACAGTTTAACAAGCAGAAATGGACGAGCCCTTCACAAACAATTACTTTCAAACTAGACAATTGATTTCCATCGATAACAGCAAAAGTCAGCGGTGTGTGCAGAAATGCATGGCAAAAGGTTATTATTTTCTAATTACATTATAACCGTTCATTCAAATTTATTGGTAATCATACTGAGATTAACAAACACAGACGGCGACGTTGACAACAACAACAACAACAACGTAAGCAATAACGACAGCAACTACAACATCAACAAAGATATTTCAACTGGAGGGTTTCAGCTATGTTACTGAGAAAAGATGTTGAACTAATGAACAGATAGTCAGTTGCTCCTGATGATGATGATGATGATGATGGGGATGATAATTGCAATGATGGTAGATGATTGTTGTTATAATTATTATTACTAATAATGTGAGATACAGACAAAAATGAAGTACAAGCTTGATTATCCTCAGAGTTCAAATCTCACTCAAGCCAACAATGTTGTTGTTGTTGTTATTGAGGCGACAAGCTGGCAGAATCATTAGCACACCAGCTGAAATGTTTAGATGTATTTCGGCTGTCTTCACGTTCTGTGTTCAAATTCTACCCTGGTTGACTTTGCTCTTCATCCTTTCAGGGTCGATGAAATAAGTACCAGTGGAGCACTGGGGTTGACATATTCAACTATCCCCCTTCCACAAATTTTAGGCCTTGTGCCTTGTGCCAGTGGCACGTAAAAAGCACCATCTGAACATGGCCAATGCCAGCGCTGCCTTGACTGGCTTCCATGCTGGTGGCACGTAAAAAGCACCAACCGATCGTGGCCGTTCCAGCCCCCCCTAGCACCTGTGTCAGTGGCACATATGAAGCACCCACTACACTCACAGAGTGATTGGCATTAGGAAGGGCATCCAGAAGTAGAAACACTGCCAGATAAGACTGGAGCCTGGTGCAGCCTCCTGGCTTCCCAGGCCCTGGTCAAACCATCCAACCCATGCTAGCATGGAAAACGGATGTTAAACAATGATGATGATGATGATGATTAAAATTGAAGCAGCAAGTTGGCAGAATCGTTAGCACGTCAGGCAAAATGCTAATCAGTATTTCCATTTTCACATTCTGAGTTCCACCAAAGTCAACTTTGCCTTTCATCCTTTTAGGGTTGATAAATGAAGTAGCAGTGAGACATTGAGGTCAATATAATCAACTAGTTCCCTCACTGAAAAAATTGCTATCCTTGTGCTGCAACAGCAGCAGCATCAACATCATCATTAAGGTGGCGAGCTGGCAGAATCATTATCACACTAGGCAAAATGCTTAGCGGCATTTCGTCCATCTTTGCGTTTTAAGTTAAAATTCTGCTGAGGTCAACTTTACCTTTTAATCCTTTCGGGAACAATTGAATGAGTACCAGCTGAACACCGGAGTCGATGTTTCTCCCTGAAATTTCTGATTTTGTGGAAAAATTTTTAATTATTATTATTATTAGTAGTAGTAGTATTGTTGTTGAGTGAGAGAGCAGCAT
>NC_043002.1:50145821-50200821 GCF_006345805.1 Octopus sinensis | reverse complement strand
TATATCTATATCTATGCAAGTACATATATATGCATGTGTATATATATGTGCACATATGTAGGTATATCTGTATTCGTATATCAATCACACAAACACACACACACGTGCATATGCATTTGGGCACAGGTGTGGCTGCGTGGTTATAAAGTTTGCTTCCCAACCACAGGCGTTCAGGTTCAATCACAACACATGGCACCTTGTGTATGTGTTCTCTAATATAGCATTGGGCCAACCCAACACTACGTTAAGTGGATTTGTTAGGCTGAAAAGCCTGTCATATACACACACACCTACCACACAGCCACACGCTGGTATGGTCATGTGGTGAGAATGGATGAAGATAGGTGTGTGAGAAAGTGCCAATCCCTAGCAGTTGAGGGAACCCGTGGAAGAGGTAGACCCAGGAAAACCTGGGACGAGGTGGTGAAGCACGACCTTCGAACTTTAGGCCTCACTGAGGAAATGACCAGCGACCGAGACCTTTGGAAATATGCTGTACGTGAGAAGACTAGGCAGGACAAGTGAGCCCAGCCCACTTATGCATGCCTTTCCTCCCTTGGACACAAAGACCTGTTGAGGCAAGTCGATATAGAACCTCATCCGACGACAGGCACCCCTGTCAACCCCCTTTGCTTGCAAAGACATGTTGGGGAAATCGAAATCGAATTGAACCTGCCAGGACCCCTGGTCTGTGGTACGTAAAAAGCACTATCCAACTCGTGGCCGATGCCAGCGCCGCCATGACTGGCTTCCGTGCCGGTGGCACGTAAAATACACCAATCCGACCGTGGCCATTGCCAGCCTCGCCTGGCACCTGTGCAGGTGGCACATAAAAAGCACCCACTACACTCATGGAGTGGTTGGCGTTAGGAAGGGCATCCAGCTGTAGAAACATTGCCAGATAAGACTGGAGCCTGGTGCAGCCTTCTGGCTTCCCAGATCCCCGGTCGAACCGTCCAACCCATGCTAGCATGGAGAACGGACGTTAAACGATGATGATGATGATATATATATATATATGACACAGACTCAAAGACAGCAGCACAGCAGTAAAAAGAGGATAGATGCCAGAGGCAAAAGATAAAAGTAATCAGCCTGCATGTTTAGAAAATGGCTACACTTCTGAACCACTACAATCAGCTGTCCTGCCAAATTTCCTTCAAATCATACCCTACCATCTTAAAATTAAAAAAAAAAGAAAAGAAAAGAAAAAAAATGAGACACTGCATATATATTCTTTGATGAAGAACAACCCCACCCGCCCACCAAAAGATGGTCGTAGCTGGAAGTGGAACACTGATGTAGGTTTCAGCCACAACAACGGTTGATCTCTAGCAACTGTATTTACTATAAACAACATGACATCAATAAGAAAATGAAATGACCCTGTGACAATCCATTGCAAACAAAACATGCCTAATGAGATATGGCTGCTAATATGCCTCCGGTCATGATGCTTTGAGGAGGACAAAGTTTAGGTGAATACAGTCTCTTTCTTTCTCTCCTTCTTTCTCTCTCTCTAGCATTTTCTAAATCTAACATCTGTTGTGTGTCTCTAACAAATACATTTTCTGATCAAAACAGTGTACACAGCAGTCAGTTATCAGATTAGTAAACTTGACTGTATTAAAAGCCTTCTGAAGAGACAACTAACACTATGTACCAAAAGGCAAAAAAAAAAGACACAAGCATAACATGTAAAAATAGCACATTTTCCATTGAAGATCTCACACCTGATGTTTACCTGCTCTGGTGGTTGACTGAGCACGTGTTGACTCAACCCTTTAATTGCCATATTTTTGTTGAAACACATTGCTTTTGATTCAATTAATTTTAAACATAGGTACAGGTGTGGTTGTGTGATAAGAAGCATGCTTACTAACCACATGGTTCTGGGTTCAGTCACACAGCGTGGCACTTTGGGCAAGTGTGTTCTACTATAGCCTAAGACCGACCAAAGCCTTGTGAGTTGATCTGGTAGATGGAAACTGGAAGAAGCCCATTGTATATCAGTATGCATGTGTATATATACACACACAAGGCAGGTAACCCTAACAAAATCAACTGCATCAAATTTTTGAAAATATAGAAAATGTTGTATAGGAGTGGGGTCTAACTTGTAATTAAAAGGCGTGAAAGCAACATATATGCTTCAATCTTATTGAACCTCATCAGCAATGCATACTGCACATTTAGCTTGACAAACAGTGATCAATATGACAAAAATGGCGGGAATGAGTGTGTGTTTTTGTGAAAGTGTATGTGTGTCTTTCTATCCATGTTTATCATGCACCACTTCTTGACAATCGGTGTTGGTGTGTTTACATCCCTGTAACTTAACAGTTTAGTAAAAGAGACAAAGAAGTTATAGAATAAGTACTCGATTAAAAAAAAATACTGAGGCTAATTCATTTAACTAAAGGGGAAGCCACCTTGAAGAATTTTAGTGAAAGAAATCATCCTCAGTACTTATGATTTTTAAAGCCTGAAACATATTCTATCAGTCACTTTTGCTGAACCGCTACATTATGGTGATGTAAAAACACCAACACCAACTTTCAAGCTGTGGTGGGTGACAAACACAAACGCACACAATGAGCTTCTATCAATTTCCATTAACCAGATCCACACACAAGACTTTGGTCAGCCTGAGTCTATAGAAGAAGACATATGCCCAAGGTGCTCTGCAGTGGGACTGAACCCGGAACCATGTGGTTGGGAAGCAAACTTATAAATATATAATATCAATGTGGCACAGGGAATAGCAGAAAAACTGAAGTAAAAACAGGAAAAACACACAATGGATGCAGACATGCTCAACCTCTCATCAGTTATTGACCAAAAATCAGCACAATTTTGACACCTACACTAATATTGTCCAATATATATATATATATATATATATATTATATATACACACACACACACACATATATATACACACACACATACATATACCCACACACATATATATAGCTATATGCCCATGTATATATATAAATACAGCCACCTACACATATACATAGAAAGAGAAAGTGAGAGTACAAAGAGAAATGGAGACAAACAGATAGTCATATAGTTATACGCACACACACACATGTACATACATACACTCATACACATTGTGCAATTAGATGACTAATTTCTTTTCACCAGAAATATTTAAATAAATAAATAAATAAATAAATAGATAAATAAAAATAATAAATAGCTTACATGAAGAATTAAATATCATCTTTGCACCAGCAGATTGGTAAGCATCTGAGGAAGGAGAGTAGAGAGAGAGAGAGAGAGAGAGAGAGAGAGAGAGTAAAAAAGCTTGGGAGAGAAAGAAAGGGAGAAAGAGGATGGGTGATGGGGGAAGCAATGTGCAGCTCCAACAAACAGCCAAAAATAATTAAGACAAATCACAAAGAGTACTATTTTATCATAAAAATAACCGAACAACGAGAGCAACAGCAAGAACAACGGCAGTTAACAACCACCAGCAACCAGCAGCACCACCACCCATATCAGCTTCATCGCCGTCACCACCATCAACAACAAAGTGATGCAGCGAATGATGGTGGTGTGGTGGTGGTGGTGGCGGTGGCATTAGTAGTGAAGATCAAAATACACAGGCAGTTTGTTAGATACTGTCAATCTATCATTTGATTGAGTAGAAGCAACGCGGAGTGGGGGGGAGGTAGTGGGGGAGCGTGGCGGTGGTGCAAGTATGGTGGTGGTGTGTTGGTGCGATTATGTCCTGTGGTGAGACTTATTTCTAGTGCTGTTGTGAATGGCGGCAGTGGTAGTAGCTATTGCATGATGAAGCGGCGACAGTGATGGCAATAGCTATGATGATGATGCGGCTACCGATATACGATATGATGACAATAGAATGGATGTTTATGTAGTGCTGGTGTTAGTGGTGGTGTGGTGGTGATAGTGTGATTGTGTAGTGTAAGAGGTGGTGTGTGTGTGTGTGTGTATATATATATATATATATCATCATCATCATCGTTTAGTGTCCGCTTTCCATGCTAGCATGGGTTGGACGGTTCAACAGGGGTCTGGGAAGCCAGAAGGCTGCACCAAGCCCAGTCTGATCTGGCAATGTTTCTACGGCTGGATGCCCTTCCTAACGCCAACCACTCCGTGAGTGTAGTGGATATATATATATATATATATAGATAGATAGATATTTTAGCAGCATTGCAATATGACGTGATGATAGTAGTGGTTATCTTATAATATGATATCAGTATAGTATAGTTATATCAGTATACTGGAGGCACATGGCTTAGTGGGTAGAGCATAGGGTTCACAATCATGAGGTAGTGAGTTCGATTCCTAGACCCAGCTGTGTGCTGTGTTCTTGAGCATGGAGGCACATGGCTCAGTGGTTCAGGCATCAGGCTCGCAATCATGAGGTAGTGAGTTCAATTCTTGGACCGGGCAGCTGTGTGCTGTGTTCTTGAGCAAGACACTTCATTTCATGTTGCTCCAGTTCACTCAGCTGTAGAAATGAGTAGCAGATGTCACTGGTGCCAAGTTATATTGGCGTATGCCTTTAACCTTGGATAACATTAGTGGCATGGAGAAGGGAGGCTGGTATGCATGGGCGACTGCTGGTCTTCAATAAACAACCTTGCTGGACTTGTGTCTCAGAGGGGAACTTTGTAGGTGCAATCCCATGGTCATGCATGGCCGAAAGAGGTCATTACTTTTTATAGTATGGTTGTGATATAGCATGAAAAGACAACAGCACTGGGGTATGTGTAATACAGTAGTGGTTGTGGTGGTAGTGCTATGACATGATGTGACATGACTGGTATGATAGGGTGGTAGTAGCCATGTAATATGGTGACTATAATATGGTTATATGTAGTGGTTGTGGTGACAGTAACATGGCATTCAGTGTGGTCACATGGTGCCTGATTGTTCAGTCTCAGGTGAGATCTTATAGGAGAGTTCTATAAACTAAGCTGTTCTATTTATGATGATAATGTAGGCACAGACGCGATTGTGTGGTAAGAAGGCCACTTTTCAACCACACAGTTCCAGGTTCAGTCCCACTGCACGGAACCTTAGGCAAATGTCTTCTACTATAGCACTGGGTTGACCAAAGCCTTGCGAGAGGATTTGGAGGAAGGAAACTGAAGGAAGCCCACTGTGTGCATGTGCATGCATGTGAGTGTGCCTGTGTTCGTCACCAATCACTGTCTGAGAACCAGTGTTGGTTTGTTTACACTCCAGCAACTTAACATTGGTTTGTTTACATCCCAGCAATGTAACATGTTCTTACACATAAAGATACTGATCAAATAAGCACCAGACTTACAGAGATAAGTACTAGGGACAATTAAAAAATCTTCAAAGCCGCACATCGTTGCAGTCCAATGACTGAAACAAGTATAAAAAAAAAAAAAAAAAAACGAAAAGAAAAAGAAAAAAACATGGTTTATTTTTAGTTTAGGCACAGCATGTCTAGAATTACAATATCTGATATGGTCATTGAGCTTGTATGTGATATCGGAATGGGATGAGTTGGTGCAGCTGTTTTAGATGCTGGTGAAACGGCATGGCTGAATGGACATTCAACCTGTTTTGGTGACTGTATGTTTTGGGTACTGGAGGTACACACGTGCACGCAAAAATATATACATACAGAGAGAAGGGCTGGGCAGGAAGAGAAATATTACACATACATAGAGACAAAACTACAAAGAGAATGGGAGAAAGGAAGAGGAAGAGATAGGGAGAAATGAGATGGGGACAGAGAAGAGCCAAGACAAAAGACAAAAGAGAGGAGAGACATAGGAGAAGAGAGAGGATAGGAGAGAGTGGGGAAGAGAGGAAGAGACAGAGAGGGAGAAAGGAAGGAACCATTTAAAAATTCTCTCATGTCAAATAGAGCTATATCAATGATGCCAAAAAAAAGCAGCACCAAAATGGTTGTGCCAAAATGTCACATACCTGTGTGGTGTGAAAGAGATCTAGAAAGGGTTTCTGGCAGGCCAAGCAATCACATAGGCCAGTCATAGGCAACCTGCCAACCTCTGCAGTTTCCAAATATGACGAAAAAATACCTTCTCTCTTTTTAGTTGTGACCTACTTGATACAGTTCTCATGCAGTACTCTTCTCTAAGAATTTTGCCCAAGCCTGATATAGGCACTTCTTTAGTTTGTGGTAAGATGAGATGATACCGGTGATGGTTGAAAGAATATATGAAAGTTATTAGTGATGGGTGAGCGAGCAAGCAATCGTATGGTGGTACTAAAGCGGCAGGACGAAGTTAAATAACAGAACATTTTTCCATTATGAACCATTTTGGGTATTTACACCCCTAAACCCTGAATATCTCAATAACTACTGCTCCAATTTACGCAAAACTTGTTTCATTCCTTTCTTATTAATATTTCAGGGTAAAGTTAATTCATAGCCTAAAGGGGGAAAAAGAACAGCAGGGCACCCTAAAACCATATGGCAAAGGGCCATTGACAAGGAAAGGAAACCAGAAGGGTAAAGAAGCTGGAATGGGACTAGAACAGTAGCAGAAAACAAGGCTGGTTGGAGAGATCATGTTGCAACCTTGTGTCTCATGGCAACTAGAGAACCAAAGACACACACACATATATATATACATATTTGTACATACCTACATATATATGTATATATACATGCATATATAGGTACAGGACGTCAAAAAACATGAACAAAATGAGAAACGAGAACATATATACATGTGTATGTATATATATATATATATATATACTAAGCAATAAAGGGTTTAGCAACGAATTGCCTTACCACATACCGAATTTAGAAATAGCAGTCAAAGAGTTATAGCTATTTCTTCTACTAAAAAGGGAGATCTCAGTAAAAACAGCAATTGGAAGGCAGACACAAACAGGTAAGAGAGAATGAATTGACGGCAATCTATCATACAATTTTAAGTTATCTACGGACGGACGTTTCGAAATCAAGTTTTTAGGAAAGCATAAGAATTAAATATTAAATAATTCTATCTCACCAAAACTTCTTTTCTCTTCAGCGTAGAATACTATAATCATAAATGATTATATATTGAATTTTGAGATACTAGAAGGCACCAACTCAACTCAGTATCAGAGCGAGCTAGAATCCGCAACTAGTATCACCAAATTCAATGTTTGAATGAAAAGATTGTGTCACCAGCCCCTTCCCACCCGCGTGTAGCCAAAACAAGATGCTGTGGTCATCTACTGAGATAAAATATGGTTATCCGTATATATATATATATATATATATGTATATATACACATACAGACATATTTTGTATTTCTAGCCTAAGCAGTTCTATTTGTTTACTAGACTAGCCATGACCCATTGGGTCACTAGGCAACTCTGAGTTTCCCAGCAACAGAGTTTTATTCTGTGGGTTTTTTTTCTTTTCCACGTTATTTCGCATGCTTTCAACAAATGTGACATTCAAAGGTTAGAGTTTCTTCCCTTTCAGGACGAAGTTAAATTCAGAACATTTTTCCATTATGAACCATTTTGGGTTTTTATACCCCCAAACCCTGAATATCTCAATAACTTGTTTCATTCCCTTCTTATTAACATTTCAGGGTAAAGTTAATTCATAGTATTTTCCTATTATGCTCCACTTTGGCTGGGTAACATTGCAAGCAAGCAAGCAAGATTCAAACTGACTTTTAATGTATTATAGATTTGCGTCATTACCTCCAAATACCTGGATTTCCCTTATAGCCACTCTTTTCTGTGCAGTAAAAATTTCAGGGCTTAAGTCCAAATCATTTGAGTGCTACTGTTTTCTATATTGAATATCTCTGGATCTCATCTGTTGACTTTCTCTGTCTGCCTCTCTCTCTCTCATATATATATATATATGTGTGTGTGTGTGTATGTACATACACAAAAACACTATTAAGAACACAACACCACCTTCAACCAATATAATCAGCCACGAAGATCGCCACTCATGACACCTGTACCGATATGAGTCTCAATTCCTCAACCAACAATTACGAATGTTTGTGGTTCACCACTTGCTCCTTTGTCTCCAGCACCACCAACACCAACACTACCATCATCACCACCACCACCACCACCACCACCACCACCACTGCCAAGACATTTAGACAAACCAAATTTGTATATTTCAGTGTGATGCCTTTTTCTTCATGTTGCCTGCCACATGGAGTTGTAACAAGAGCAAAATAACTAGATACCCTCTCTTTCTCTCTCTCTCTCTCTCTCTCACTACTACCATCACCTCCACTTCCTACATTTGTCTTTATCACTATCGCCACCTCCATCGCTCCCACCACCTACTTCTCATACAATGTTATCAAAACCAATATACAACACATATCACACAATAGATGTCAGCTAATGTCTTTGTGATGGTGATAATTGCATGGCGATGGCGACGACGACGGTGGTAGTGGTGGTGGTGAAGCTAACATTATAACTGCTGTTGCATGGATGCTGCTTGCTATAATGGTGATGCTAATGCAGTGGATAGATGGATGGATGGATGGATGTGTGTGGGGAGGGATACGATAATACAAACTATATAAAGGTGATAACTTAGTGGTGGCAGTGATGGTGGTGTCGCAATACTATGAGATGGTAATAGGTAATAGTGTGGTGGTGGTGGTGGTGGAGTGTTGCTGCTGTATAATGGTGATGATGTGATGATGGTGAAGGTGGTGATGATGAAGGAGGTAGTGATGGTAGTAGTGGTGATGGTGGAGGTGGTGATGATGGCAGTGGCGGAGGTGGTGATGGCAGTGGTTGTGGTGGTGATTAAATTCCTTCATAAGGCATTGGTCAACCTGGAGCTACAGTAGAAGGCACCTGCTCTAGGTACCATGCAGTGGGACTGAACCTGAAAGCACATGGTTGCAAAGCAAGCTTCTTAACCACACAGCCATGCCTGAACCTAAAACATTTCGTATATCTCTGAGATCTGCACAGAAGTGAGGGCAATAAGTATTTAAGGGTTGTTATGTAATGCTGGTGGTTGTGGTGGTGGCAACAGAAAGTCCACCTGAACAATTTAATTTTCTTTCATGCCAGTATAGCAAAAGGAAATAATAAATGAAAAAAAACAGCCAGTGGCATAACATGTGTACAAGGGGAAGCTGAAAAGTTCCTGGTTTTGGGTAAAAGAAAATACATGAGGATCAGTTAATTATGATTTTATTCAACATATTCCCCTCTCAGATTCACACACTTATTGTAGAGGTCCTTCAGTTTTACTAATTTCTGCAACTTCATCAGCAGCAATTTCTCACCTCCTAATCCCCCCAATTATAATCCCAAGGATTACTATGTGTAGGGAATAACTGAGAAAGATACCAATCACTCTGCTTGCAACACCAAGGACAAACTAGTGGCCACGATCAAGGAGGTGTTTGCAGTTCTTCCCAGGGACATGGTAAAGAACACATAAGCTAGGTTCTAGGATCACTTTCAGGCCACAGTTGAGGCTGAGAGCAGCTACTCTGAGCCATAATCTAGTTGATATTTTTTGAATTTTTAAAAAATATACTTTTATTTTTGGATGAGATATTGTTTTCTCTTCTTTTTATGCAAGCTGTAAAATTTAAAGTGCTAACTCTGTATAGGATTACTACATTATCTAATGTATGGGACTGAGGGGAATTTGGCTGCTATATCTAGTAGGCTGGGCAATAAATTTAGCTCTCTTGCAATGCTTTACCCCCAGTTTAACCTCAATCAAGACATGTCAACAATGGCCATTCCAACTTCCTTTGGACATCTTTCCTTAAATGGTGTCATTCATTTTCTTCATGAGGGGGAACTGACTGCTATAACTAGCACATTGAGAGGTAGTTTTTTGCCAGTGTTGGTCGTAGTGTTATAGTGGTGTAATAGTGATAGTTGCTTTTTGATGAAGGAGGTATTAATGACAAGAGTGTTGGGTGTAGCAATAGTTGGTAATAGCAGTTATAATAGGAATTGGGGGCACAAACCTAGCTGAATGGTTAAGTTCACACTGCAATCATGAAGTCCTTGGTTCCATCTCACTCTGTGGCATTTCGAGCAAGCATCGTTTATTTATTTACCATACATAATTTAAAGTTAATTCAAAGCCTTGTCAACAAAGTCGAGAAGCCAGAAACTGCTAGATGGGATGTACATGTAATTCAAAGATCCAGCCTTGTGGTACACTGTCATACACACTGATTCTACACAGGGAGTACATATGTAATCCCTGCAGAATACTAGGTCACTTCAGGAGCATGGCTTAGTGGTTAGGGTGTTGGACTCATGATCATAAGATTGTGGTTTTGATTCCTGGACTGGGTGATGCATTGGGTTCTTGAGCAAAACACTTCATTTCACACTGCTCCAATCCACTCAGCTGGCAAAAATGAGTAAACCGGCATCCCCTCCAGGTGGGGAATATATCATATATGCTATGGAAACCAGGAAACTGGCCCTTATTAGTTGTTATGAATTGAGAAGATAACTTTTTAGTGGATGCACATGGATTAGTGGCTAGGGTGTTGGACTACTCATGATCGTAAGATTGCAGTTTCAATTTCTGGATCAGGCAACGCATTGTGTTCTTGAGGGAAAACACTTCATTTCACGTTGCTCCAGTCCAAAGAGGTGAGTAAACTCGTGACAGATCGGTGACCCGTACAGGTGGAGAATCTATATGCCATGGAAACTGGCCCTTATGAGTTGGCACGACTCAAAAAAAGGTAACTTCACCTACTTTTTACCGGGCCTCTTCAATGTTAATTTAAAGACCAGCAAGCTCAGTTGAATTGAACAACTGAATATTGCTCGTTATCAAAACCAACAGTGGATCTATTTATCATTAGTTAGTAAGTAATGGTGGTGGTGGTGATGATGTTGGTGTTGGTGGCTGAGATGGTGGTGGTCTTTTTACTCTATGTTTTGTTCTTTTCACTATGGCCAATATTGCTATCATTATCATTTATCAATATTGTTCTTATGGAGGGGTGGGGGATGGGGCTTCGATTCAATCAAGTGTAAACCCTCTCCTCCTGCCACTGCCTACGAAGTTGTGGCCTTGCAGTATCAGTTAAAGAAATTATTACCGTTATTATTATTATTATTACTATTATTATTAGCAACAGCAGTAGTAGTAGTAGTAGCAGCAGTAACATATATCACTTACAGAAACACTGGTAGTAGTATTAGAACAGCTATTGTCTTAGTCTTACTATCATCATCAGCATCATCATCATAAACAATGTAAGCATTAATAATTCCACTATTGCAAACATCATTACCATTATCAACATCACCACCACCATCATCATCATCATCACTTATGTTACAATAAAAAAAAGCTATCATAACAACGACATCACCAGCCCCATCATAACTATAACCATTTACCACCGCCACCACCACCACAACAACAACCACAACTAGAACAACAGCTACTATTGTAATCATCAAAACTAGGAGAATGATTTATCTCTGTGTCGTTTTGAACTCTGCAATGGAAGAGATGAAAAATTCATAAAAAGGGGGTGAGGGGAAGAGGTGGTGGGGTGGGTGAAATATGAACAGTTTTGAGGAGGGGGAGGAGGAGGAGGAGGTGGCGGTTGCGGTGTGAAGAGGGAGAAGTCGGAAGGTTGGATTAAAAACACCCCCCGCCTCCCCCGGAAAAACCAACAAAAACACATACACACACACACACACACACACTCCTCTGAGCATTTATCAAAACCTCACTTAAATAAATACACAGGCAATCAAAAGAGCAGAGCAGAACACATAAGAGGAAAAAAAAAAAGGAAAAAAGGGGGAGAGAGAGAGAGAAATAGAGAGGGGGATGATGTTGTATGTGTGGAAGTGGTAGGGTAGGTGAGATGGGGGAAGAGGCGGAGGAGGGTGTACATATTGGCGGTCTAGTGCCATTGTTGTTGGAACTGTCTCGGATTCCGACATGCGAATAATAGCTAATTATTGGCCAAAAAGAGAATGGAAACAAGAGAGGAAGCAATCGAATTAATCATATTTGCATATAAGTAGCTGCTTGGTTGAGCTAGGTGGTGGTGGTGGTGGTGGAGGGTGGGGAAGAAGAGCAGCAGGGTGGTTGGATGGATAAAGGGGAGAGAAAAAGAAAGAGAGAAAGCAGGTGGGGGGGGGGGGAAGTTGAAGGATGGCTGGATGGATGGATGGATGGATGGATGGATGAACTGAACTGTTGTGAAATGTTAAGATTCTTGTGGAAAGAATGCTTCAAAACCATAATGGCTATAAGCATTATCTATGTAGCCAGACAACTAGACACACACATACACACATAAAGATGGAGGTCGGTATTGAGTGAATGGTATATACTGGGTAGGTTTGCATTGATGAAGAGAGAGAGAGAGAGAGAGAGAGAGTATATTTCTAATAGCTGTTGCTGTTTAAATCCAAGCTGGCCTTCATCAAGTAGACCTTTGATCGAAAACATTCTAGCTGAAGCCATCTTGTCTTCCCTCACCTGCCACCCACTCATCAGGTACTGCGCATATCTCTTTTCTTTCACTCATCTCAGTCATTGAATGGTGGCCATGCTGGGGCACCACCTTGAAGGGTTTTAGTCGAACAAATTGATTCCAGGATTTATTGCTTCTAAGACAGGTATTTATCCTACCGGTGTATTTTGCCAAACTGCTAAGTTACAGTGACATAAACAAACCAACCCCGGTTGTCAAGCAGTGGATACACACACGCATATATGTACACGTGTATATATATGTGTGTGAGTGTGTGTGTATACATACACACACACACACAAGATAGGTTTATACATTGTTTTCGTCTCCTAATTCACTCTCAAGGCATTTGTTGACCCTAGGGACAATAGTAGAAAACACTTGCTCAAGATACTGTGCAGTGGGATTGAACCTGAAACCACACGGTTGCAAAGTGAGCCCCTTAACTGCACAGCTGTGCCTGTGTATCAAACACATTCTCCAACAAGTCCTTCCATTTTCTAAGACAGTAGGTTGCGATTTGCTGGTGGTTCAGTAGTTATTTCTTGCATTCTCAGTGACCCATGTAGTAGTCACTCACTTGTTGGATCTTACATTTTTTGTGAACGCGGATATGGAGAGAGAAAGAGAGATAGATAGATACATAGATGACCAGCTCAAAATAGCTAGGGGAAAAACAATGCGATGGAGACAAACAATAGGGTATATATGGACATAAATCATAAGAATCGGGTAGCTGGATATAGGGGTGGGTTGATATGTTTGTATGGTTGTATAGGCGATATGCGAGTCTAGACATGTACTTTGGTGTGTTAACAAAATAAATACCTTTGAATGGTAAGAACTAGTTGGAAAAGTGCTGTGTGATGATACTGAAGGCAAACCATGTCAAAGGACCAAGGATGATAAAGGAAAGTAGAGGAGGAGTAAGTGGTGAGACATGAGTACATCTCTGGATGCTGGTCCTTAGTCAAGGAGACAGAATTCTGAAAAGAGAGGTAATATGCCATATGACTTACCAGTCTAATTCAAGATGGTGATAATGAAGGTGATAATGATGGTGGTGGTTTATCAGTTGTAGAGTGTGCACAGTGATACTTGGTATGATAAAATGGCATATTGGGCAAGTATCTTCTACAGCGGTCCTGAGCCAACTAATACTTTGAGTGGATTTGGTAGATGGAAACTGAAAGAAGCCCATCAGAGATGGCTGTGAGGTAAGAAGCTTGTTTCCCAACCATATGGTACTGAGTTCAGTCCCACAGCATGCTACCTTGAAAAAGTGTCTTCTACTTGCCAACCAAAGCCATGTGAGTGGACTTGGTAGATGGAAACTGAAAGAAGCTTGTGTGTATGTATATGTATATATATATATATATATATTATATATATATATATATATATATATATATATATATATGTCTATGTATGTGTGTCTGGCCCGCCATCATCAATTGACAACCGGTGTTGGTGTTTACATCCCTGTAACTTAGCGATTCAGCAAAGAGATCAATAGAATAAGTATTAAGTTTAAAAAATAATCCTAGGGTCAATTTGTTTGATAAAAACACTTCAGAGTGATGCTTCAGTATGGCCAGTCAATTGACGAAACAAGTAAAAGAATAAAAATGTGTGTGTGTGTGTGTGTGTGCATGCATTGGCACTGCAAGAGAGTTGAAAATGAGTGTCACTGCTATACAAGCAATTTTGTTCATTTCCAATATTCTGCAAAAATATGTGTGGCCTTAGGACAATATGACCTCGCTTAGAGATATGCGAGGGTTAGCAGCAGGAAGGGCATCCTCAATAAATTACTTCCAACCTATGCAAGCCTGGAAAAGTGGATACTAAAATGATGATAATGATACTGATGATGGCCAACACATATCAGAGAATTCTTTCAGCTCTATAAATCCAAGCTGTACACATAAACACACATGCATGCATGCACACACACACACACATTAATCTCACTGCCTAGTTACAGAGTTATAATTAGAAAGGGTATCAAGCTAAGAGATATTTATTATCCACCAAGTCTACGAGAAACTAAGTAAACAATGCTGTGCAAACAACAATAAAACCCAATGTAAAAAGAAAAAAAAAAGGAAAAAAAAAAGATCAACACAAGTAATCAGCCTTTGGTTGGCTGTGATGATAGATACATCATCTCAGATTGATACCAAAATCAATTTAATTTTGTCTTGCTTGAAATGACACCTGACAAATGTCTAGTTGGATTTCCTGAAAAATCTCCATCCAGCTGAGCATCTACTAGGTAATGCTGCAGGCCTTCACTTCGTGGATTTAAGGATGGGATCTATGGTGATAGTAGAGAGGAAGGTAATAGTTATATCATCAACACTACCATCATCAGCAACATCATTTAAAGCCCACTTTTTCATGCTTGCATGGATCAGATGGAGTTTTACTAAGACAGGCTTTTCTTCAGCTGGATGCACTTTTTGTCGCCAACCCTTATTTACTCCAAAGCAAGGTACTATTTTTCCAGGATTGTAAATGAATGACATTGACAATTACTTATAACTATTGCACTGTGTCAAGACAAGGAGATACAAACACACACACACATACATTGGGCTTCTCTCAGTTTCTGCCAATGAATTGAACTCACCAGGCTTTGGCTGGTCAGTGACATTGAGTTATAACTAATGCACCATGTCAAAACAAGGGGACACAAACACACACACACACACACACATACACACACACACACACACATTGGGCTTCTTTCAAAATAAACTCACCAGGCTTAGACATGGAAAAACACACACACATGCGTTGGACTTCTTTCAGTTTCTGTCAACCAAATGCATTCACTAGGTTTTAGTTGACCTGGGGCTATAGTAAAAGACACTCATTTGCCCAAGGTGTCATGCAGTGGGACTGAACTCAGAAGCATGTGGTTGAGAAGCAAACTTGTTACCACACAGCCATGCATCAAAAATCAGATCACATAGATTCTATGGTAAAATCTATAAATGAATCAGTTAGCCAGTGAGTTAATCATTGTCATCGGCAGCAACAGAAACTGCAATCAGCATCCATTATCATCATCATTTTCCCCCATCATAAAAGAAATTAAGCTGACGAGAAGTGAAAGAAAAAACAAGGGAGTTAACTCTTACAAAGAGGGCACAAAAAACCATTGGTAGTGGCTGATAATGACAAAGTTTTTATAAATAATGGAAATGCTGAGACAAAAGAAAAATCCAAAAACCAGCTGAAATTTAAACTAAAATTATTCAGAAGCAAGGTTCAAGAAATAATGTCCTGAATATTTCCAGCACCTCCACACCAATTTTTTTTTTCTTTTTTTGTTAAGCAGGGGTTCATTGGTAGATTTACTCTATCAAAAAATTTGACAGCTCTTATTTTATTGACTACAAGAGAATGAAGGGACCCAGTAGAATTTGAACTCAGAACATACACTGAAAATATACACACACATATACTGGAAAATTCTGGCACATATATTCTAATTGTGCAGATTTAAGATTTTTTTGTAAAAGAACATATTTTTTTATGCCTGTGACATTTCTGCTTGTCCACTGTAAAGAGTCTTGCAAAATCAAGTCAGCAAACAGCAAGGCTATCCTAATTTCAGACAGACTTAGCAGGTAGCCAGTCCAGCGCTTGTCTAACATCTTTGATGGATGATCCAAAGCAGGTGAGTGGGTGGATGGGTAGATGGACAGGAGGGAGGGAGGGAGGGAGAAAGAGAAAGAAAAAAGATTTTCTTTTTTTTTATGCTTTTGTTTTGGCTTTGTTACGTTTTGTTTTTCGCTGTGAAAAGCCAGTTTGTGTTGAAGTATGATAAATGAAGATGTCTGGATAACTTTGAGAACTGAAGGGAGGATTAAGTGATAAATATCCCTCCCCAGCAGCAGCTCCACTGCCACCACCCCCATCATGTCTGCAGTAGGTATTTTGATCAAACAGGGTCACTAATAGAAGAAAAACAAATGTGTAAAAAGAAAATAAATAATAAAAACAGAGAGAGGGGAGAGAGAGAGAGAGAGAGAGAGCCTATGCACAGGAAATGGTGTAACACGACAATAATATAATATATGCCAAATCAATGCAAGCAGTAAAAAGCCAAAGTACTTAGTATTTTAGGTCAAGAAGCACAGATGAAATCTTCAAACAACAAAGAGAATTTCAACATAAATCATGTTTTACACGTTTTCCCTTTAAATAAATCCCGCCCGTTCAGAAACACTGGATTAAGTTCTATGATTGAAACACTGGACTACAAACAAAACATGGTCAGCAGTTGAAAACCCTTGTTCCAGCAGCTGTTGTGTGGTGTTGTGACCTTCAAGCAGAGGACCTTAGCAGTGCTTGTACTGTTGTAATAACAACAGCAACATGGCGATGACAACATTTGAACTCCTCAACCATGAACAGAACATCTAAAGGTATAAAAAGAAACTTTTTTTTTTCAACTACATACCCGCGATGCCAAAAGATCATAATTCCACAACATTAAAGTTGTTTGGGTTGTGTACAAAATTTTGTAGTCTAAAAAGGGATCTATCTATCTTTATTATTCTGTTACTTGTTTCAGTCCAGTCATTAGACTGCGGCCATGCTAGAGCACTGCCTTAAAGGGTTTCAGTTGAGCAAATCGACCCCAGGACTTATTCTTTGTAGGCCTAGTATTTATTCTATCGGACTATTTTGCTGAACTACCAAGCTACAGAGATGTAAACACACTAACATCAGTTGTCAAGAGACAGTGGGGGAACTAACACAAACATACACATAGATACAAACATGTGTGTGTGTGTGTATACATACATACATGATGATCTTTTTCACTTTCCATCTACCATATCCACTCACAGGGCTTTGGTTGGTCTGAGGGTATAGTAGAAGACACTTACCCAAGGTGCCACACAATGGGACTGAACTCAGAGCCATGTGGTTAGGAAGCAAGCTTCTTATCACACAGTCACTCCTGTGCCTATCTATTTATTTATTTACAAAGACCTCATTTGGTTATGATATATAAAAATCTCCTTTGGTCATGAATGACAATGGGATTACATCTAGAATGTTACCCTCCAAGGCACAAGTCTGAGCAAGGTTGTTTATGAAGACCAGCAGCTGACCATGCATAGCAGCTTCTCATCTTCACGCCACTGATGTTATCCAAGGGAAAGGCAAATGCTGATACAGCTTGGCACCAGTGACATAACAACTCCTTCCTACAGCTGAGTGTACTGGAGCAACATGAAATAAAGTGTCTTGCTCAAGAACACAACACACAGACTGGTCCCAGACTTAAACTCACTACCTCATGAGTGTGAGCCTGACGCTCTAACCACGGAGTCATGCACCTTCACCATAGATAAATACACACATATAGATATATATGTATATACACATATGCAGACACCATATCTGGATGAAAATTCTGCAGTGGTGGGTGTTTTTCTGCAAGCAAAACTCTTGCAGACTATTACCTGTAGAAAAGAGGTAATATTCCAGGCACAGCAACAGCTGTAAAAAGCCAAACAAAAGCATTTGTTTCAACAGTATTCATATTTACTAAGACCATACTAAATTATTATGCTAAAAGCAAGCTTGCAGAACCAAGTACAATCTCCGTGGTAACGTAAGTCAAGTAAAAGAGGTTCTAAATCAACAAGTAAAGAGTGTTATCGGGACTTGAGAATTACATGAACCTAACAAAAACCAAATGTCATGCATATTATATTGTGTGTGCGTGTGTGTATACATGTATGTATGTATGTGTGTGTGTGTATGTGTATATATATATATATGTGTGTGTGTGTGTGTGTGTGTGTGTGTGTGTATATATATATGTAGATATATGAAAGGTTAGTTGATGGCTCTGAGGAAAGGTCAGAGCCTGGATGGTATAAATCAATGCCCCTCACACTTCCTTCTTCTTCACCTGCCTACTTTAGAAGTAAAACTATATTCGTACACTCCACCCCACACCTTGTAAATGTTTCTTTTCCTCTCCCTTGGCTTTGCTTCCAACATACACACACACACACATACACACTTATCCTTGCTCAGTTTTGATCGTACCCACCCCTCTTATTTTTCCACCATAACAAAGTGATTTATTCACCGATCATCTTTAACTCCACTCTCCCTCCTTCCCTCAACAAATCAATCAATCAATCGATCAATCAATCAACCAACCAACCGACTGACTGACCATACCCTCTTCTCCTCCTTGCATGTCCTCACTATTGGCAGCATCAGCAAGGCTTGGGTGGCTGTACATTCGTACACGACCAGCATTCACTTCTCAACAGCACTTGTGAACATCGTATGAAATGAGTACATGCAGATATAATTCTTTGTTTGTTGGTATCAGCCGGTCAAGCATCAATAAATTACATGCCCAGACGACTGTAATCCATCTTGTATTCAATATGTTCACATCGTGTAAGTATCAAAGATTTCTATGCAAAACTTCACTGGGTCAATATTGATCAAAGAATATCAGTCAAAAATCCTATTTACGATATTTAAATTCTTTCAGAGTATTATTACTTCAGAGCAAGAATCCGTACATATGCCGGACATAATATCGTTTTTGAACTGCAGATACGATGGTTGACTGATCTCCAAGATGCCAAGATATTGAAATATGCTTCTAACTGATCTCCGACTGTCTAGTTTCTCTGATATATTCATTCAAACAAGATCACATTAAGAATCTTGTTATTCGCTAGTTTTTATTCCCTGTTCTTCAAGAGTCAATCACATCAGTCTTAATTTCTATGATACATCTGTCTTGAACTTGTGTCTTCATAACAATATTGTCCAATACTTGTTAGGCGTCTTCAACCACAGATTAACATTTGCCATGAGCTTGACAGTCAACAGATTACTCCGTTATTTGAATACTGCCACAAACACATCCTAACTTCACTGTGTCTCCATATCCTAAACATTTTCACTGCTGTATATTTGTACAGATTTCATTCAAAATCTTTTAGTTCATGATAAAGTTAGTTAAACAGGTAGTAGGAATATCAAAGAAATATATTTTTCTTCTCTAATTTTCTATGTTCAGTGTCTTTCATTAACTTCATATTCTTACAAAATTTTTATAAACATCACAAAGTTAAGTGGTGGTTTCATGATGTTAGAGAGAGACATACTGCAACTTGATTGATATTAACCCCTTGCCAGTAGTTGTGTGGTGATATGTTTTCAGTCACTATTTCTTCATAAACTAAGAAAAGTAGGTTAAAAATGAGAGATATGTGTAGGCATGGCTATGTGGTAAGAGGTTTGCTTCCCAGCCACATGGTGCTGGGTTCAGTCCCGCTGTGTGATACTTTGGGCAAGTGTCTTCTACTGTAGCCTCGGGCCAACCAAAGTTTTATGAATGGATTTGGTAGATGACAACTGAGAGAAGCCTGTTAATCATACATACATAGATACATACATATATACATATATATATATATATATATATATATGTGTGTGTGTGTGTATGAATGTATATATATATATATATATATACACACACTTACACACACATATATATACATACATACATACACACACAACAGACTTCCTTCTGTTTCCACATATATGTGTGTGTCTCCCATCACCACATGACAACCAGTGTTGGTGTGTTTACATCCCTGTGACTTAGCATTTCAGCAAAACACACCAACAGAACAAGTACCAGGCTTAAAACGAAAATAAGTACAGGGGTCGACTAGTTCAACTAGAATTCCTCAAGACAGTATCCCAGTATGGCTGCAGTCTAATAACTGAAACAGGTAAGAGGTAACAGATACAAATTTTATTAGTTGCTACAGTAAGATAAATTTACACCTCTGCTGCAATTTTGTACCAAAGATCAGGATATTTTTTTATCTTTTACTTCTTTCAATCACTGGACTGCAGCCAAGCTGGGCTACCACCTAAAAAAGCTTGGTCAAACAAATCAACCTTGGTATTATTTTTTAAACCTGGTTCTTATTTTATCGGCGTTGTTTGCCAAACTGTTAAGTTACAGTAACATAAACAAGCTAACACACACACACACACACACACACACACACACACAAATGACAGGCTTTTATACAGTTTCTGTCAACCAAATTCATTCACCAAACATTAGTCAACCGAGGGTTGTAGAAGATTCTTGCCCAAGGTGCCGAGCGTTAAGACTGAACCCAAAACCATAAGGTTGCAAAGTCACCTTCTTAACCAGACCTGCACCTTTAATAAATACATGCCAATAAGGAATACAAATAAGGGGACAAGCTGCACAAAATGCTTAGAAGCAGTTTGTCAGTCTTTAAGTTCTGAGTTCAAATTGTACCAAGGTCAACATTGCTTTTTATCCTTTTGGGGTCAATAAAATAAGTATCAGTCGAGCACTGGGGGATGGGGGGGTCAATATAATTGACAACTTAACCCCTCCCCTCAAAAAACTACTGGCCTTGTGTCAAAGTTTGAAACCGATGATATATATATAAATACAAGGCTAGCAATAGAAAGTACAAGATTACCAAAACGAGGTCAACTTGACTTGTAGTGATCTATACACATCTACCAAGACCAAGTCTATACCAACCTGCTTTTATACCACCAAACATCCACTGTCACAAGGTGGCCAGCACCAGATCAATGCCAACTACTTCTTGTACAAAGTCTTACATCATCACCATGCCTCTAACCGCAGGGCAATGTCAACATGTTGTATGACATCACAGTACCACTAACACCAGGTCAATTTTAACCTGTACGGCATTCCATACTTCCACAACCCGATCACCTCACCGACACCTGATCAATGTTAACTTGCTATATGACCACACAATGTCCTACACCAGGGCAATGTCAACCTGAATTTGATTCTTGTGTCACCACCACGACCACGACCACACAACTACTGACATGAGGTTAATATCAATCAAGTTGCAGTATGTCTCTCTCTCTAGCACCATGACACCTCCACCACTTAACACCCCGCACTATCCAGTCACCACCACCACCACCATCTCCACCACTGGTCTGTTCTAGAGAGTTGAAAGCTGAGACAATACAAGATAGATAACATTAACTGCATAAAATGGCTTTTAAAAATCCCTATGGGGAAATACTTGAAGAAATAACTTCTATACACTGTACAGCAATACATAGAAGCTAATCAATGGTCTCTAGCCATTATTGATCAGACATCATTGATTTGTGATCCTTATACAACACACACACAAACATTTCTTTTCCTTTTTCCTCCTATTCACTCACCTTCATCCTCTTTTAAAGGTTCCTACAACTGTTCTCTCCAC
This sequence comes from Octopus sinensis, assembly GCF_006345805.1. Lineage (NCBI taxonomy): Eukaryota > Metazoa > Mollusca > Cephalopoda > Octopoda > Octopodidae > Octopus > Octopus sinensis. The sequence goes on along the minus strand of NC_043002.1, from coordinate 50,179,000 downwards.
CCTACCCCACCACCCAGCTTTTTCCTTATTTCCTATCACTCGCTAGATTTTGATTTTCAGTTTGAAGCTTTGTCTTCTACCACCACAGAGAGAGAGAGAGAGAGAGAGGAGAGAGAGAGAGAGAGAGAGAGAGAGAGAGAGAGAGAGAGAATGAGTGAGACAGAGACAGAGAGAAAGTAAGAGTGAGACTAACATAAGCAAGCATACAAAGAGACTTAGACGAACATACAGAATCAGGCAAGCACACGAAATGAGACAGACATGCATCAACATATTAAAGAGAAACAATCACAAACACACACACACACACACAGATGGTCAGCCTGACACATACAAATTGATGTTAACAATCACACAAAAACACTACCTGATATATCTGGAATATTTAGTGACTGGTGCTAGACAACTTTCCTCACAGAGATCTAACGAGTAAAAGTAAAATGAAAACAAAAAAGAAATCAAAGGAAATTGTGTGGGGTTGCGATGGCAATAATTAATCCAAGATAAATGCAATAGTAGGAAAATATATGTGTAATTGATGAGAGGAAAGGAAACACTGATATTTTGAGCTCAGACTCTTTATCAAGGAAGATAAGAACAAAGTTCTGTGGTATTATCCTGGAGTTAGGATAGCAATGAAAGTTTAAATGAAGATAGGCAGTTTGAGCTAATGGTGATATTCAAATTTCATTCCATAAATATGTAAGTACCCTAAGACCAATGAAGCTCACCAGGCAAACATGCGACCTCTCAGGACTACTACTGACCAATGAAATTCTGTCTAACCTAGATCACATTCTATCCTTTCGCTAATATTGTTGTCTGAGCAAATATAAACAAATTTTGTAACTGTTTCCAAATAAATATACACACACATATGTAAAAGGATCAATTAAGATATTGTGGTAAGACATAGTTTGTTTGTCTCAAGCATAAAAATGGTTTGTATAGAGAAGACAGATGACTCAATCAATAAATTTATTGACCAAGGCATCAAATACAGTTCACTCCATATCAAGATTAGACAGAAAATTCCAATAAGACGACAGGTACTATACAACTCTGTTTTGAAAGCAATAAAGGTTGCTTATAATGCGATAATCAAATCTACATATAAATGGGATGGAAAAGGTCGTTTAGTACTACAAATCCTGCATGTACCTGAAGTACACTGGAATGATTACAGGACATTCATAATGTTACGTAACATACATCCAATGTGGTTTTGAAACAATTGTAGTACTCAAACACCTCGTCCATATCATTTATTTATATACACAACTCCCAACCTACATAATAATATATTACTATGCGAAGATTAATGTGCTGATCATGACTTCAAACTTAACACAGACAGGCCAAGATTTATTCACTTTTCACAGGTGAGGAGGTGTAATGTGGGTAACTGTATGAAGGACTTGGACATTGTGCCATAACTCTTACTAAAATTTCCGGCCTTGTGGCTATAGTAAAAAGGGTCATCATCATTATTACTGGCAGAAACGTTTTCATCCATCTTCACATTCTCAGTTCAAGTTGTGCCAAAGTCAACTTTGCCTTTCATCTTTTGGGGTCAGGGTTAGGGTTGATGAAATAAGTACCAGCTAAGCACTGGAGTCAATGTAATTGACTATCTCCCTCTCCCAAAATTTCAGGCCTTGTGCTTACAGTAGAAAGGGTGGTGGTGGTGGTAGTAGTAGTAGTATTTCAGAATGGTCATTTTGCCAGTTTAGCCAATAAAGACACACGCACTATATATTTGGTGTTACTTTGCTTCAGTGTTATTTGTTTTTTACTTTAAACTTAATCTTATTTCAGCCAGAGTTCTTTCGTCACACTCCTGTGACCGCATCAGTGGTCCTTTGCTTTCTTCTTTCTTATTTGTGTGTCTCTCCTTACTAACTGTCTTTCCACCACCCTGTGGCTGAGGGTTAGTAAGGAGAGACACACAAATAAGAAAGAAGAAAGCAAAGGGTGGTCACAGGAGCGTGACGAAAGAACTCTGGGCGAAATAAGATTAAGTTTAATGTAAAAAATAAATAACACTGAAGCAAAGTAACATCAAATATATAGTGCATGTGTTTTTATTGGCTAAACTGGCAAAATGACCATTCCTAAATACAACAATATCTGTTTCAACACACTATTTCACATAAAAAATCTTGCACAACAAATATATTATTATTATTATTATTATTACCACCATCATCGTTGTTACTATTATTACTACTATTATTAATAAAAGTGACAGCTTTCGGTTGTCTCCAGATCCTGTCAACCTGCTGCAGCATGAGTCACAGTTTTTCATGATTTAACACTTAGTACCATGCTGCCGTCCTCTGCAGCATGCAGTCCTATTAGACAGAACCCCAATAACACCCACCTCATACATGTAATGAACACACACATACATATATTTGTATATATATATATATATATATATATATATATATATATACACACACACACAAGCAATCACTTCTCGTTACAGTAACTGATGGACATGGGACGTGATTGTAGAAAAAGAGAGAGAGAAAGAAAGAGGCAGAGAAGACACACAGACAGAACAACAGAGAATGAAGAGTGATTGACAGAAGAGAGCGAAAATGCCACCAGGAATCTTTTGAAGGTGATTGGAACTCCACAGCAACTCCACACACTTGTGTTTGTGTATATATATATGTGTGTGTGTGTGTGTGTGTGTGTATAAGTGTGTGTGTGTATATATGTGTGTGTGTGTGTGTGTGTGTGTGTGTGTGTGTGTGTGTGTGTGTATATATATATATAATATATATATATATATATATATATATATATATACACACACACACAAGCAATCACTTCTCGTTACAGTAACTGATGGACATGGGACGTGATTGTAGAAAAAGAGAGAGAGAAAGAAAGAGGCAGAGAAGACACACAGACAGAACAACAGAGAATGAAGAGTGATTGACAGAAGAGAGCGAAAATGCCACCAGGAATCTTTTGAAGGTGATTGGAACTCCACAGCAACTCCACACACTTGTGTTTGTGTATATATATATGTGTGTGTGTGTGTGTGGTGTGTGTGTATAAGTGTGTGTGTGTATATATGTGTGTGTGTGTGGTGTGTGTGTGTGTGTGTGTGGTGTGTGTGTGTGTATATATATATATATATATATATATACATATATATATAGGCATGTGTGAAACTCTCAGCTGAACTCAGAAAACTAATGAGCTATTAATTTAATTAATATATTCATTTTACTTTACATTCTTTTATTTGTTTCAGTCATTTAACTGTGACCATGGTGGAGTACCATCTGAAAGTGTTTTTTAGTTGAAAAAAAATCAACCCCAGGACTTATTCCTTATCAGCCTAGTACTTATTCCATTGGTTGTTTTTCCCAAACCACTAAGTCACGGTGACATAAACACATCAACATCAGTTGACAAGTGATGGCAGGGGTAAAAACACAGACACAAAAATACAGATATAGACATATAGATATATATATACACACAACAGTACAACAGGCTTCTTTCCTGTTTCCGTCTACTAAATCCACTCACAAGGCTTTGGTCGGCCGGAGGCAATTGTAGAAGACAATTGCCCAAGGTGCCAAGTAGTGGGACTGAACCCGGAGCCATGTGGTTGGAAAGAAAGCTCCTTACCACACAGCTACGACTGCACTTATTGTACATAAATTTTAATGATAAAATCCTATCTGGACCCCATTGAAGAACTCCTGGTCTAGAGTCTTCGACATTTTAGTATGGCTAGCATCACAATGGCTGTGGGGGCATGGCTTTGATCAAGAGGTAGACGTTGCAGGTAACATCATAGGCTATCCACATAGCAGAGCAGTAAATCTGAATAAGAACTGATGATGAGTGAAGGAAACACTTTGGATCTACTGCAGACAAGTTTGCTCTAGTCCCCAGTGGCAGGATAGAATGCATTTAATACACGCATTTAATACGGCAGTGAGCTGGCAGAAACGTTAGCATGCCAGGCGAAATGCGTAGCCATATTTCGTCTGCCACTACGTTCTGAGTTCAAATTCCGCCAAGGTCAACTTTGCCTTTCATCCTTTCAGGGTCGATTAAATAAGTACCAGTTATGCACTGGAGTCGATTTAATCGACTTAATCCCTTTGTCTGTCCTTGTTTGTCCCCTCTATGTTTAGCCCTTTGTGGGCAATAAGGAAAAAAGAATGCATTTAATACATGCTGTAAAGTGGTTGATTATAGATAGGAAGGACAACCGGCTTCAGAAATTGTGCCAAAGAAATGAAACATCCAAACAAGCTGTGGACTCTATAATTCACAACACAGCTTACCTACCTGGGGTTTGTTTTTTATTTATTTTTCTTTGCTATATTTATATATAAACAACTATAAAGTTTTCTTACAGAAAATGATTTTAGCAATTTCCTGTGTCACCTGACATGAAGGTAGCAGAGAAGTTTTGCATAAATTCTGATACTGTGAAATTCTTCCAATCACAACACTGCATTTTTATGAATGAAAGCTCATAAAATCATGTGTTAAACTCAGGCTCAAGAAAGAGGTAAATTTAAATCCTATGTTTATTTTAATATACGTCTTGAATATTGATTTGAAACTGCTCCAGTCTTTATAACAAAATCTATATATTAAATCACCAAATGTATGCAAATATACACACACAAAGACACATGTAAAAGACAGAGTTGAGATGATGTTAAATAAACTTGCCTGTTATTTCTAGCAAACTAAGCAACAATATAAAGGCTCCCGTGTTGGTTTGCACATACTGTTGTAAATGCAGTATCTATACAGATAAAAAAATAAGCAAGGCAAAGCAGTGAATGAGACATTTTAAATGTTTCAACTGTGGGATGAGAATAAATCAGACAAAGAAACATTATTTAATTAACATTGCTTCCCACACTCATCCAAGTCAGGTACTACTAAATATAAATCCAATTTCACCTACCACTGCCCAAATCTAACACTTCCATTGTAGAATTCTTTTATCAGTATACACTTACGAATGCACACATGGACATACATGAATACACAAGGACATAAATGTATACATGCAAAAGTATATAGATATGCATAGGTGCAGGAGTGGCTGGGTGGTAAGCAGCTTGCTTACCAACCACATGGTTCCGGGTTCAGTCCCACTGTGTGGCACCTTGGGCAAGTGTCTTCTACTATAGCCTCGGGCCGACCAAAGCCTTGTGAGTGGATTTGGTAGACAGAAACTGAAAGAAGCCCATATATGTGTGTGTGTGTGTGTGTGTGTCTGTCCCCACCAACATCGCTTGACAACCGATGCTGGTGTGTTTACATCCAAGTAATTTAGCGGTTCAGCAAAAGAGACCAATAGAATAAGTATAAGCTTACAAAGAATAAGTCCTGGGGTCGATTTCCTTGACTAAAGGCAGTGCTCCAGCATGGCTGCAGTCAAATGACTGAAACAAGTAAAAGAGTAAGAGAGTAAAGAGTATACACCCACACACAAACCTATACATATCTAGAGTTTCTTAATCGCATATTAAAATTACATAAAAGAATTTCATCACATGTAGAAACATTTTTTTTTTGTATAAAGAAGCATATAAGCATATTGTATTTTGCTCAGAAACACATACGCACACACACATTCAATCAATCAATCAACCTTCGATATGGTTGAACAATCAAGCCCAAGCAGTCGAGTTTCACAGTACAGGTTGTACTATTCATCCTTTTGATTGCTGAATATAAAATGTGGCTTGCAAGACCTCTGTTCAGAAAATTTTTCCTGGGTCACCATCTCATCCTTGTACACCAATTTACCACAAGATTACCCATTAACAGCTTGTGAACCAGAGTAATGTGAAATGAAATGCTTTGCTCCAGAACACAACACACCGCCAATCTGGGAATTGAAACCAAGATCTCACAATCATAAGTGCAACATCCTACCTACTAGGCCATCAAACACACACCCTTTCTCTCTCACCCACCACAACACACTGAAACACATCATCATCATTATCGTCATTCAATTGCAATCCCCAACCCCTAACAATTCAAGCTTTTCTAATCAATCATAGTCCCATGTTTGGGTGACTAGCCTTGGTCAATGACAGAATTTGAACCCCTAAGCAGCAGAACCTGCACTTAGAAACCAGAGAGCCTAAACAGAGGCTGGCAAAACAGTTTGTCCAACACACTCAGAATTCCATTGACTGATGCTTTGCCTATGAACTGTGAAACGATGCAAAGGCAATGCTGATCTCAGCAGGATTTCAACTCTCAATGCACAGAGCTGGAACAAATGTTGCAAGGCATTTTATTTGACACTGGCAATTTGCCACAGTTACATGCACATCACTAATCTTGTCATAAATGACATTAAAATGAATATGTTAGATACTGAGTGCATGCTCACAGCATAAATCCCACAAATAGCTATCACCATCATCAACATCATCATAGTTTTGACATCCACTTTTCCGTGCTTGCATGGGTCAGATGGAATTGGTTGAGGAGGATTTTCGGCAGCTGGATACCCTTTCCATTGCCAACGTTCACCTGTCTCTAATTAAGGTAATAGTTCCCCCATGACTAAACATTCTTTTATGGAAGATAAGAAACAAACAGCACTACTTGCAGAACAGTAACATTTATTTAAAATTATCATTCAGGTATGAGAGAATTTTGAAAATACCTCATGTAGTGACAACTGTGCCCTGCATAGGTACGAGCTGCCCTTAGACAAGGCATAGCCCCTGTTTAGCCACCCTGTCAGGAATATAGCAAAGTCATGGGACTGCAATATGGCAGATTGTGAAGAGGTAGTGAAACAGCTCAACTGAGCTAATGGTGCTTCTTACATTGATGTTGAGTGGAGGAATCCTAAAAGATTAACAGTCAGGATCACAAGCAACTGCAACGCATCCTTAGGGGTGGCGTTCATGGGCATGTAATCAGCTACTGAAAGATTCACTATGGGTCAAGCTCCAATGGAAGTGGATGGCAATTGAGAGTATTGAGAATCCACAAAAGCAGCGAAAGAAAATAAATAAATAAATCTAACAATTATCATGAAGACGTAAGAGTGGCTGTATGGTAAGAAGCTTGCTTTCCAACCACATGGTTCTGGGTTCAGTCTCACTGCATGGTACCTTGGGCAAGTGTCTTCTTCTATAGCTCCGGGCCGACCAAAGCCTTGTCATGTGTCTGTCTCCCATCCATTGCTTTACAACTGATGTTGGTGTGTTTACATCCCTGTAACTTAGTGGTTCAGGAAAAAAAAAAAGAAAAGACAGAATAAGTACTAAGCTTACAAAGAATAAGTCCTGGAGTTGATTTGACTAATGGCAGTGCTCCAACATGGCCACAGTCAAATAACTGAAACAAGTAAAAGAATAAAAGAATGCAATGTCAGGGCAAGAAAAGAGCAACACACACATGCACATTTATATGATGAGCTTCTTCTTAAATTAAAAATCTACTCACAAGGCTTTGGTTGACCTGGGGCACTAGTAGAAGACACTTGCCCAAAGTACCATGCAGTGGGACTGAACCCAACACCATGACGTTGGGAAGCTAACTCCTTACCACACCTTTTGGACACAAGAAACTTTCAAGAAAAAGGAAAAAAAAAAAAAACCTATGGATAGAACTGACCACAGTATATCACTGGTACACATTTCATTGACATAGTTTTAACATTCGCTGTTTGCATGGATGACAACCATCATCATCATCATCATCTTCCTGACCATCACTCCCACCAACACCATCATCATCATTATAAAATCCACATCTCAACGCTTGCATGGGTCAGACAAGACTCAGTGGGATCAACCTCCTACAGTTGAATGGTTTCCAGCCACCAACCCTTCACCTGTTTCCTCATAGCCAGTGGCGACAATATTTTCCCCAAAGCCAGGTATGTTTTCGGTGAGAGTTGGGAATTACAACACCATTTAAATGATGGTCATGATGCTTGTTTACAATAATAATTATATATATATATCTATAAAACACACACACACACAAATAGACATATACATCTATATATACACACACACACACATATAGACATATATATATATATTACATAAACACATACATATGGGTGACCCTTTGGTCATGAATGACCATGGGATTGCACCTAGAAAGCTACCCTCTGATGCACAAGGTTGGGCAAGGTTGTGTATGGAAGACCAGCAGTCACCCATGCATACCGGTCTCCCTTCTCCATGCCACCAAAGTTATCCAAGGGAAAGGCAAAGGCCGATACAGCTTGGCACCAGTGAAATCGCAACTCATTTCCACAGCTGAGTGAACTGGAGCAACGTGAAATAAAGTGTCTTGCTCAAGAATACAACACGCAGCCCAGTCCGGGATTCGAACTCACAACCTCACGATCATAAGCTCGATGCTCTAACCACTGAGCCATGCACCTTCATACATGTATACATATACATACACACATATATATTACATCCATCCATCCATCCACATATATACAGAGAGAAAAGAGAGAAGGGGAGAGGAGAGAAAGTAAAGAGGAGAGAGAGAGAAAGAGAAAGGGAGAGAGCGCGAAAGAGAATTAAGATAAGTATTTTTATAAAGATAAAAACAATGAACACTAGCTGAATGAAAGCAAAAGAATGCTGTAAATGTGTAGAATCTAATATTTGTATATAAACCACATGTTTGTGTGTGTGTGTGTGTGTGTGCGCGCGCACGCGCGTGTGTGTGTGTGTGATGTCTAAGATGGCAGATCAACTAGACATGCACACAAATTTAAAAGTCTCCTAATTTTGGCAAATAATAGACTTTCGTTTAAAATCTCATGTGACGTTGTACTGTGGAAACAAATTGATTTGTCAATTCAAGGTTGTTGTCACAGCTAATAAAAGCCTTCAAATATCATCAAGATGGAGATGAAGTCTGCGGAATCTATCAGTGCGTTATTCAATACCTCTGGGTACAAGCATGTCCAAGCCAATCACGGCTTGACCACCTTTTTCTCGCAAAGGCCACTCGCTATAGCAGTAGTAATACTGAGTGCCTAGTATGAACTGATGGTTGGTTGGGTGGGTGGATGGATGGGTGGATGGAGGGAGGTTGGCATGGCAGTAGCGTGATGTCAGTGAAGAAACGTCTGTTAGTCAACAACCATCTTTGCAATTTGTAGTATTTTTAGTTCTGATTGTCTCCTGCCACTGTGTTATTGATAAAGAATTTCTTCATTTCTTCACTCTGTATGCTCAGACAATTTACTACGCGCGCGCTCACACAAACACACCCTCACATACATGTACACAGGCACGCACATGCACACACACACACACGCAAATCCTTTATCTTTTACTTGTAATCGTCATTGAATTGTGGCCATGCTGGGGCACTATCCTGAAGGGTTTTAGACATTGAGAGCAACCCCAGTACTTATTCTATAGTTTTCTTTTGCCAAACTACTAAGTTACAGGAATGCAAACAAACCAACATAGGTTATCCACAAGTGGTGGGGGACAAACACACAAAAACAACCTCCATCACACATACACACATATACATGACTGGCTTCTTTCAGTTTCCATCTACCAAATCCACACACAAGGCTCTCATCAGCCCAAAGCTATAGTAGAGGACACTAGGGCAAGCTGCCACACAGTGAGACTGAACCTAGAACCATGTGATCAGAAAGCAAACTTCTTACTACAAAGCCAAGCCTGTGCATGCATGCATGTATATATATATATATATATATACACACACACATACCTATCTTATACATACATATACTGCACATATGGGCATGTTGTGTGAATATGTTTGCTTGTGAGTGTGTGTATACACATATGGTTAACATATTGATATATATGTAAAAGTTATATATATATATATATATATATATGGGAGATCATTAACCAGTGTATGTGCGTGTGAGTGTATAAATATATATACACATCGGTCCACATACATGTATGGATGATGTATATATAGTTTCCTCATACACAGGCTTTTCTATATACATACTGACATATCTCTGCATTGTTCAACACTTCAATATATATTTATCTAAATCTATTCATCCATTGAAAGGTCCATCAACCTAGGCACATAAACAGACTGATACATACACACACATACGTGTAAGGGTAACTGACTATATGTATGTGTAAGTATGTGTGCATGCTTATGTGTGTCTATCTGGAGTGATTTCTACAAAAGCAGAAAGCAAGCCAAAAATGAGTGAAGCTAATAAACGGTTAATCCTGTGACAACAACGTTAACTCGGAAGCAAAAATAACATCAATGGCGTCGGAGTCAGCAAATGGCGGCGGTGGCGGCAGAACGGTTAGCCTGACATTCAAACTGCCAACAGAGATTCTCTGGTGTCACAACAGCTTTGGAACCACCGAGGAAAGGTGAAGGTCGTTAACCAATAAGATTCCAAGAAACGAAGTAGTCCTTTTTACTGAGCTGTTTTTGTCAGTGAAGACGGTGAAGATGCTCGCAAGCCTTGCTCCCGTCATGTCAGAAAATGCTGATATACAAGTGTCAAATAACCAGCAACACGTGCACACGGTGTTTTTGTTTTAGGCAGTCAGCGCCAGAAATGAAGGAATGATCTGACTCATGTTATCAGGAAATTGATTATCACAGCTTTCAATGGCGTGCAGTATTTTTCTTCTGCTTTCCTAATGAATCGCATGGAATGCCTATTTATATATATATATATACACATGCATACATGTGTGTAAATATATGCATGCACGTCATTGTGTGTGCATATATATACATACATATATATATATATATATATATACACGCACACACACACACCATTACTTATATGTATATGAATATACCATGATGAATATGTGTGTGTATATTATTATGTATGTAGGTGTGGGTGAATATATATTCATATATATATATATATATATGTGTGTGTGTGTGTGTGTGTATGTATGTATATATATAAAGAAGGACAATAAAATACCAAGCAAATGAAAAAACACCACACAACAGTATTTGTCATACACAATGGTTCTGAGCAAACTTAGACACACAGTAAAAGGCTACTTAGCAATACAAACAGGAAAGCAAATTAAAGAAACAATATTGTATTTGCTTAGCTTGAGATAGAGAGAGAGAGAGGAGAGAGAGAGAGAGAGAGAGAGAGAGAGAAGATTCAAACTCAGACCCTGAGTTCCACACCATTTCCGTCGTTATCTAACGCAATAGAATTACGTATAATTTTATCAATTATTTATGTTTACCATTTCTTTTCCCAATATTTATTTATAAGGTGATGAAAAAAAAATTGATTCTCCTTTTTTCTCTCATATTAACCCTTTTGATACCAACCTGCCTGCGACTGTTCCTGATTCTATAAGAGAAACTTTTAAAGTGATTGAAATTAAAAACCTGCCCCTAAAATCCTATGTTAATTTAAGTTTCATAGAGTAGCTTAACCCTTTAGCATTTACATTATTCTGTCCAAAGTACTGCTCATTTAATCACTTTTTTGAAAATGAATGATACGTTATTTCGTAACTTTCAGATTTTGATGAGGTAACTGTTAATTTTTAGAATGATATTGGTGTGAGAGGAGAGATCCGGCTGATTTGAACGTAAAACTTGTAAAATATTTTGGCTGGATGTGGTCCATTTAAATGCTAAAGGGTTAATAAGGACAAATTTATTTTACTAAACACCTTGTTGCTTTAACTGAAATGAAAGAAGTATTTTAAACATAATTTTAGTAATGAAAGGGTTAACAAGGCATTTGATGGTTCTGCGAATTTTTTACTTTTAGATGTTGCAAATGAATTACTGTCATGTGTCAAAGAACTCATAAGAGGGCCTAATGTTTGTTCAAAGAAGATAGATAGAATGTTGGACAGTTGTCTGATAAAGACCAGCCTGCTTTTGATGAAATACTGCTGGTAGCTGAACTAAAAATGTAAAACAAAAATTAATAATTAATTTTAGAGAACATTCTTACTAGTTAACACTGGACTCTCTCTAGAAAGAGAGGTAGAGAGAGAAAATCAAACCTTGTTTATAGATGTGCTTTGGTTAGCCCACATTAGTTTGTAAGGGGCATAAGGCTAGTTTCCTTGTATGGCCTAAAAATTTCTTACTGGATGGGATGCTAGTCCATCAGAGGATTACTCATTTTTATCAGTTGTGTGGACAGGAGCAATGTGAAGTGAAGTGTTCTGCACAAAAACACAACACATTACCTGGTTCAGGAACCAAAACCAAAATTTAACAATCAGGAGTCCAACACTTTAACCACGAAGCCATGCACTTCAACATAGATGGGTTTGGCTGAAATAAATCCATGGAATGCTCTACAACAGTGAAGGGCATCAGTGGCCCATGGGACTTTCTAAATAGCATGCCTAACAATCATATGCATGCTTGTTCTTTCAGAGATGACCAGGGTAAAACAACACTGACCTCGGTACAAAATGGGAACTACTTGCACTTTCCAACTAAATCATCATCATCAACATCCTCCTCCACCTCTAACATCCATGTTCCATGTTAGCATGAGATGGATGGTTTGACCAGATCTGATGTCTGCTTTGGTGTGATTTTTGGCATTAGAAACGGCAGAGACACCCTTTCTAATGCCAAACACTTTACAGTGTGGATTGTGGACTGAGTGTTTTTCATGCTGCCTGCACTATTGAGTTTGTCATACCATTCACAGTACTTCCAACCCTGGGGAAAGTGGGGGGCTCGCGCTAAGAGGTGAGGGGATTAATATAAATGTGAGGTGATGGGGGGACAGCAGATTTCTGTAAAGGGATCTACATAGCTACTCACATCTAGAAATGAAAAGAGGAAGAGAAAATGATAATCAATACAAAAAAATAATTAAGAATTTAAAAAAAAAGAGCCATCCAAATATTAAAATCTCATAGTTTTACTATTTATGTGGTGGTGGCAGTTGAAGAGGGAATGCCAGATACAAATAAATGTGTTAATGATAAGGTGGGATTTGAACTCAAAAAGCATAGACCCACACCAATCTACAACTCTAGAATGGTACTGTTTCCATCCAACCCACCCAAGATAGTAAGAAAGAAAAAAAAAGCAGAAATGTTCTCATCATGATTTGAACTCAGTGCACTAATACTTATTCTGTCAGTCGCTTTTGTCAAACCACTAAGTTAAAAAAAAAACAGTACTGATCATCAAGTAGTGATGGAAACAAAGACAAACATCACACACACACATGCATACATACATATATATGATGAACTTCCAAAATGTTTCAGGTAATAGAATTCACCCACAAAGCATTAATTAGAGTGGGGCAATAGGAGAAGACACTTGCCTAAGGTGCTGTTTGTTTGTTTGTTTGTTGAGTGGAGCAGTCTTCGTCCCATTAGTGGGAGAAGTCCGAAACATGGTCCTTTGCTATTCGTAAGACCCGCAGAAGAGAAAGCAGGTCAACCCCCGACATCGAGAGCATCGATGGATGGATGAATGCGTATCCAGGCTCAGTGGTTGCATGGGAAGTCAGGTGCAAGAAACAGGAAGAAAGAGTGAGAGAAAGTTGGAGCGAAAGAGTACAACACGGGTCGCCACCACCCCCTGCCGGAGCCTCAATAAACACACACAACGCCTAGCCTGGGAATCGAAACTTCGATCCTCCGACCACGAGTCCGCTGCCCTAACCACTGGGCCATTGCATCTCCACTGTCTAAGGTGCTTCACAGTAGGATTGAACCTAAAACCACTAATTAACATGCAAGTGACTGAGCACTCCAGATACTGCATACCCTTAATATAGTACCCCTGGGAGAATCAGCATAACACAGAGTATGACAATACAGGTACTACTCATTTTGGCCAGGTGAGTGAACTAGAGCAATGTGCAATAAAGTGTTTTGTTCGAGGATGATGCACTGCTGGGGGACTGAACACATAACCATGCAATAGTGAGCTGAATAACCTAACTACTAACCCACACACCTACACACAATAAAAAACAAAAATGATTCCAAAAATAATGCTTAAAGTATCTGAATTTGCAGATGCATCCAACCCATGCAAACATTTAAAGTCAATGACAAAAAGGAAATACTGTAATTTTTTTTTTAATGTGCATGTACGCATGTGTGTGTGTGTGTATATATATATATATATATATATATATATATTATTGGTCCACACACACACAAATAACCATTCTGAGGTCTTTTACAAATAAAAAAAAAAATAATAATTTTTTTTAAATAAATAAAAAGTGGGAGGGGGGAATTCCTTCAAGCAAGTGGCAAGAGTGAAAAAATAAAACAAAAGAAACACAAAAGTAAACAAAGACACCAAAAACAAACAAAAAAATTAATCTGTAAAGGAAAAAAAAAAAATGACAAAATAACCATGAAAATGTCAAAGTTTACTGAAACTTTTTTCAATGCCATGTTTATCAAAAGCTTGACTGGTCCATAAAACAGATTTGTTCTTAACTTCTTGAGTGCTTATATGTAGAGACATTGCTGTATAGTGATGCTCTCTGCAAAGAAGAAGGTGGGGTGGGCTGGGAAGCCGGGCGACAAACAAACAAACAGGACAAGATGCCATAGAAAATTAACTAAGATAAATCTAAAAATTACAACTGAATACAAAAAAAAAATGAAAAAAAAAAAACAGATTTAAAATATATAGTAAATAAATTGTAAACAAAAAGAAATTACCAAAAAAAAAAAAAATGAAATAATTTCTGCCAAAATATTGAATCTAGACATTGTTACATGTTAGAGTCAAGTTATGTTGTGCTTGTCTTTTTTTTTTCTTTTTTTCTTCTTTTTTTTTTTGTTTACAGATTTGGGAAAGAAAGCATCACAGAATCACAGAAGCATGACATATGGCAAAGGGCACCTACAAATGGAACAACAAAGAGAGAGAGAGAGAGAGAGAGAGAGAGAATCCTATGTTTTAAAGGAGAGAGAGAGAGAATCCTATGTTTTAAAGGAGAGAGAGAGAGAGTAATGAATATACTGGTATTTCTTAATTGAAGAGGTCACAATGTTTGGGTCAGGGTGGAGTATAAGCAGAAGACTTTCTACAAGAAAAGGTCAAAATGTCACACCAGTGATTTGTAAGCTAGCAGTGCTGGCCACTCAACCTTGAACTGTTTCAGGTATTTTGCTGTTATTTATTTATGTTCTTTATTTTTTTCATAAAAAAAAAAAAAACAAACAAAAAAACTATTATCTCCAGGGTCTGCAGTAGGTGATGGGCATATGTTGTAGTTTTTGTGACATTGTACATTTTCTCAATCTAATTTTTTTTTCTGCTTTTTTCACCATTAGTACATTTAGCCATTATGGTTTTTTTTTGGTTTTTTCCCCAGATTTTTCTGGGGTGTTTTTCGGCTTATTTTTTTTGTTTTGTTTTGAAAACATTTGGTATACTTTACTATTTGGTATTACATATTTGAGGTAGGATTAGTGTTCAGGTATATTTTATATTTTTTAAATTTGTTTTTGTTTTCTCTCCATGTCATTTTGATTCTTTCTATTGTGTCGGTAGTGGCTCAGCTTCCTGCATTTTTTCAGAGTCTGAAAGCTGTGTGCACGTGTGTGTGTGTGTATGCATGCATGTGTACACACGAGAGAGTTTAAAGTCAGTGCAGATCATTACTCACAGCTGATAGATTAGAGGAATGCAATTAGAGTGGATAATAAATACATAATATTGGCAGTGGTGTATCTAGAGTGTGTTCTACCTGGGGTGGCCCTTCAGTTTGCTGCCTCGGGGCCCCCACAAAGAATACAAATTGCAGAGTGGCTATATCAGTTGTTGTATTTAATGGTGAGTAATGTCCATGTCCTGACATTAAAACCACTATTATTTGATTTCAAAATAGCTTACACAGGCTTATAACCTACAACAGACCCAAAAGTGATGCAGCCCTCATAAAAGTACTACCAGGAGAAGGGGACATTCCCTTCTAGCTATGCTAGTGAATATTGGAGCTGGTAGGAAAAGGTATTATGAAAGAGTAGGTGAGAATTCCACATAGTAATAGTGGATTGGACTAGATTGGCTAAGACTACCTATGTTCAGTCCACTGCAGGATGAAGGCCTCAACATGCTCTCTCAACCAACCACAGTCTGATGTGGAGGTTGTGAATCTGAGCTAGAGATCATATTAGTTTGATGAGCCTACTCTGCCACACTGGCTGGAAATGGTTGGCAAAGGGATGCAGTTTTTTTTATACTCATACCCAGGAATAATCAAGTTGATTATAATGAGATCAATGCTCAACTGGTACTTATTTTATTAGCTCCAAAAGAATGAAAGGCTAAGTTGACTTCAGCAGAATTCAAACATAAATGTGGATGAAACACCACTAAGCATTTTTCGAGGTGTGGTAACGATTCTGCCACCTGCATGTAATAAATGCTTAGAGAGTGGGAGATAGCAACAAGAGGGCGCTATGGATGAAAACAAGTAGTGATATATGTAGATAGATAGAGCACATGTGGCTTCATGTAGAAAGAATGCTGCTGACAAAACCCACAAAGTGGCAAAATTCAAATAGAGTAAATCAGTCATGGGGACCCCCATGTCCCAGGAGACCTTCTGATTTGTTTTTTTTTTTTTTATACTGGAGTGGCTGACCACATGATGAGTCATGTTTCATGTGACCAGTTTCTTCCCTCCTTTCCATCAGTATTAGAGGCTCTCTATATATAATGTAATGGGTGCTGCCTTTCCTTCTTGCTAAATCAGTTGTTCTCAACCAGGGGCCATATAAGATTTTGGGGGGTCCATGCAACAAAATAGTAAATTGGGAACCCACAAGAATATTTTAAGGGCCCTTGAAAAAATTTTACTTCAGATATATGTATTGGTATGTATTGCAAGGAACAGCTAGGTTTCTTTCTGTGACATTTTACATAGTTCAACCTACACAAATTAATGTGTTAAAAATAAAAAAAAAACAATGCCACTAAAACTATTTTATTTATTTTACCTGTCCTTGCTTTTCTTAACTAACTGGCACTCCATCGGTTATAACAACAAGGGTTCCAGTTGATCCAATCAACAGAACAGCCTGCTCATGGAATTAATGTGAAAGTGGCTGAGCAGCCCACAAATACACATACTCTTAACATAGTTCTCAGGGAGAATCAGTGTGACACAGAGTGTGACATGGCCAGTCCTTTGAAATACAGGAACAATTCATTTTGCCAGCAGAGTGGACTGGAGCAATGTGAAATAAAGTATCTTGCTCAAGGACACACAGCACATCGCTGGAGATTGAACTCACAACTATATGATCATATGCTGAATACCCTAACCACTAAGCCACACCCCTTCACACTTTTCTTATCAAACCATGAAATAATTAGTGCCTTATCTACAACAGCTGCTTGTACTAAATAAAAACCTTACCTAGTCTTACCTGTCCAGAGTTGCTATAGCCCTTTGGAATTCTCCTCTTGCCCAAGGACTCCCCTCATTCTACTGATATTGAAGCTGAGCATCAACCACATTGATCTCGCCAGACTGGGAAGACCTTCAACTCTTTTGGACACTATTGTTCTCCCTACTACCACTTTTATTATTCCTTTGACTATCTTACAATGAACACACACACACACACACGAAACTATTGAGATAGAGAAATGTCACGATAGAAGTAATTAATGAGATTGATTGCTTAGACTGATGTAAAATATCTAAGAGAGAAGGAAGACCAAGTAAAACTTATGTTCCATGTAAAACACTTTTCCCACCAGCCATCTCCTCCTATTCCATTACATAATTGGAAGAAATATTTTTGATTGATTACTAACGAAAGGGAAGAAAAAATAATTTGTTTTTTGTTTGGTGTTTTTGGTTTGTTCTTTTAATTCGTTTTGCTTTGTTAAGTTGAAGGTTTTACTATTTTAGTAAGTTATTGTTATTAAACACAGGCTTCCCATCTTGAATACACCATATGTATGCTACATTATAGATCTTGTGGAAACATATACACATGATCTCCAAAACACATACAGATTCTTTCAAAAGTCCCTTTAGCATTAATATAACTAGGCTAATAATTGAGGTCAGTTATGCATTCTAATGCACATTTGGTCTCCTCTCCCTAACTCTCTCACTTCCCATGTCACAATAACCTTCATTCACCTCCCCACTATACACACAACTCAGTCCTCCTATTGTGTACAATGGTTCAGGGGTTCCAGGATAGCTGGTCCACCTATCTGCTGTTCATACTGCCAGTCCTTCAATCAGACCACCCTGGGTAGTTGGACTAGGTATGTGTAGACAGCTGAATTGGATTACTATTACATTGTACCATTTTAGAACAATGGCTACTCTATCATATTTTGATTTTGATAACACCATTTTTACTAAAATAACATATACATCAAAAGACACTCACACACACAGAGTAAAATAGCAAAGGCAATAATAAAAAATATATAAAACAAATTGGTAACAAACAGAAAATTTCATAATTAAAATACTAAAAGAATTTCAGAATCACCCTGTACACACACACACACACACACACAGAGTAATTAAATAAAGGCACTTCAATTTTTTTCCCCGCTTTGGTATGAATTACATACAAGACATGTCTATAAGTTCAACTTAAATGAAAGAAAAGCACCGATCTCACACACACGAGTTATACTATGCATTATTGATTGTTGATTGATCATGTTACTGATTACACTAAATGGATTTTCAATGAATTTATTATTGAAATAACAAATATTACAAACATAAATGTAGTTTTATTGGATAAGCCTGCCTATATTGTCTCTTATGTCCTAGCAGCCACTTAACCACCAACAGATAGCATATTCTGATTAGTACCTAATAGAGCCTGGTATCACAAAAAATTTCTTCTATATTTATTACTTAGGGTCATCCCAGAAAAATTGAAAGATATTATCAAAAGCATTTTTTGTATTCGTGTGTGAACTCTTTTATTCTTCTACTTGTTTCAGTCATTTGACTGCAGCCATGCTGGAGCACTACCTTGAAGGGTATTATTTGAAGAAATCGACCCCAGGACTTATTCTGCCTGTCCCTTTTGCTGAGCCACTAAGTTACGAAGACATAAACACAGATTCACACACATAAATATATACATACATACACACACACACACACATATAAATGATGGGCTTCATTCAGTTTCCCTCTACCAAATTCACTCGCAAGAATTTGGTCGGCCCGAGGCTCAAGTAGAGGACACTTGCTGAAGGTGGCATGCAGTGGGACTGAACCCAAAACCATGTGATTGGGAAACAAACTTCCTACTACACAGCTATGCCTGCACTCATATTTTTTTTTAATGAATTCTAACCCATGCAAGTATGGTAAAATAGACATTAAATGATGACTACACACACACACACACACACACACACACAACTATATAGTTATATATCTGCACATATATACATAAATACTCATGCTCACAAATATATATATATCTATATACACACATACATACACGTGCATATATTTGTTTAACATATGCTAATGAACATTTAACTATATGACATATGTTTGAATGCACACGCAAGCGCACATACGCACACATCATTATGCAAAGAGACAGCGAAGAAGAGAGTGAGAAAGACAAGGAGAAGAGAATGTAAAGCATAAGACTGCATATGTTCATGCAACAGTGTTTGTGTGCGTGCGCATGGATTCTGTGTGCTCAGAGAGCCAGCCAGAAAACCAGCCAGTGAACCCACCAACAATTCACAAACCTCCTCAGCATATATTGATAGTTAAGTGAGAGGGGTGAGAGAGAGGGAGTGAGAGATATACAGAGAAAGGCATAGGGTAAGAGAGTATGTGAATGAGAGTGCCTGGTTGATCTTTTGATTGGCATGTTTGCTATGGAAGCCCAGATAAAAGAAGCCCCATACCTGCTGGCAACTGTTCCGTTCTAGCATTTGAGGAATGCACCAAGGGGTGATTTATATGTGTGTATGTATGTGGTGTGCATTGCACATGTATGTACGTGTGTGTATGTGTGTGTGTGTGTGTGTGTACATTTGTGTTGAGAATTTACAAGATGCAGCGAGGAAGGTCCTTGCCAACACTTTGTGAATGACTTGAGTGATTTGTGCAGTGGGCGAGGAAGTGGAGGGCAGAAGGTGCGATAAGGCACAACGTTAAGGTAAGGTGGTATGGGTGGTGTGCCGGAGGAGCAAAGAGGCAGGTGGGCAAGCTGGGGGGGGGGGCAGGCAGGCAGGTGGATGGGAACAGCACAGCTTTTTCTCTCTCAAGACATGCTTTGGTGGAGAGAATGATTAAAGAGCGGGTAAGTTAGGAAGTACAAGAGAAGGCGGAGCACCGCAATATCATGTTTGCTCAAGGACTCTACCCACTTTAAAAATGGACTAACATTCAGACAATGCCTGTATGTGCACACACACACACACACACACTTTGTACCCTCTACCTTCTCCCATTACCCCCCAGCCCCTCTCTCCCTTTTCTCTCTGGTGTCAGTCATCTGGTTGCAACCACCACATTGTCTTCTCTCACCCTCATCCTCATTTGTACACTAACTTGTGATCTGATTTGTTTACACGTTTACTGTGAGACAGCAAACAGATTCTGCTGCAAAGTGGACAGGGTAGGAGGGGAGGAAGGGGTGCGGCTGGGTGGGAAAGTGCATGTGCAGGGAAGAATGGCGGTGGTGGTGGTGGAAGGAGGCGGCGACAGAGGAGGAGAAAGACATAGTGATTTTACCATTCAAGAAGAAAGAGCGAGACAGCGAAAGAAGGAGGGCTGCATGTAAAAGCAAGAAACCAAGGAAAGAAAGACAGACCGAAAACGGCAGAGATAGTGAAAAAGACTTTGCTGAAGCTGAAAGCAGAAGAAGATATGGTAAAAACATTCTAAGATTCCAAAGGCTAAAGAGAGAAAGAGAGAGAAAGGGGGGGGGGGGGGGGGGTTGAGAGAGAAAGAGACAGACAGACAGAGGCAGGGAAGAATATAGATGAATGCATGTTGCAAATGACAGTAGTGGCCAATGAGGGCTTATGTGACTGCGGCCAGAAACCTCCAGAATCTGAGACAAGGGATTAAATGAAATTGAATTTTTTTTTTTTTTTTTTTTCATTTTCCCCATTTTCCAACATGTGTGTGAGCATACATGTGTACAACTAGAGTTATTGGAACATATATGGTGGCACCGACAACGAGGAAAGTGGAAGGGTGGGGAGGCATGACAGTTTGGAGGTGCAGAAGACTCCGAGAAGTAGGAGGTTGAGAGATTTCACAGAACTAAGACAAACATTGGAGAATACTTCTCTTCATCTGTTCAATTATTTATTTTGGATGCAGGTGCAGGATACGGAATAGCTTTCTTTGCATTTTACATGTTGCCATTGTCACTGTTGATGTTATTGTGGAATGCAATGGATTGGCAGAATTGTTATAGAGCATTGGACAAAAATGCTTTGCAGTATTTTTGTCTGGCTTTCTATGCTCTGAGTTCAAATCCTGACAAGGCTAACCTTGCCTTTTTATCCTTCTAAAATTGATAAATTAAAAGTACCCGTTAAGTGCTGGTGTCTCTTAGAAGCCATTACTATGGCAGTAGAGTTGCAGAATTGTACTTTACAGCATTTCTTCCAAATCTTTCGATTCTGAGTTCAAATCCTGCCATGGTTAAATTCGCTTCTCACTCTTCAAGGGTTTACAAAATAACCGATCAATTACTGGTGCTCGTTGTAATCAACTAACCCCCCCCCCACAAAATTATTGGCCTCATGATTTTAATTAGAAGTAATTACAAAAGTGGTGAGCTGGCTGAATCATTACAGCGTTGGTCAAAATACTTTGTGGTATTCGTCCAGATGCAGTATGCTCTGCTTTCGAATCCTACTGTAGTTGACTTTACCTTTTGTGTGTGTGTGTGTGTGTGTGTGTGTGTGTGTCCCACGACCACCAAGGCTCAATAATATAAAGTACTGGTCAGGCACTGAATTCAATTTAATTGACTAACACTCTCTCTCTCTCTCCTCAGAATGACCAGCCTTGAGTCAAAATTTGAAATCATTATTAAGGTGACAAGCAGGCAGAATTGTTAGCATGTTTGGCAAAAGGTTTAGCAGTATTTTGTCTGCCTTCATGTTCTGAGTTCAAATTCTGCCAAGGTTGACTTTTCCTTAAATCAAGTACCAGTTGAGTACTAGGGTCGATGTAATCGACACATCCTCTCTCCCAAAATGGCTGCCCTTGTGGCAAAATTTCAAATTATTATTATTATTATTATTAAGGTGGCAAGCTGGCAGAATCAGTAGGATGCTGGACAAAATGCTTAGTGGCATTTTGTGCATCATTACATTCTTAGTTCAAATTCCACTGAAGTCGACATTGCCTTTCATCCTTTTGGGGTTGATAAAATAAGTACCAGTTAAGTACTGAGCTAAATTGTTTCCCCAAAATTACAAGCTTTCAGCGAAAAATTTTAAACTATTATTATTATTATTATTATTATTGAGTGAGAGAGCAGTTCATGCCATCAAAGTGACACTGGGGTAAAATATACGAAGCCCAATATACCCATCATGACTACCCATCTGATAAGGGTACATCAGGCACATGCATCACAACCATATGTGCGCGACATGGTGATCCCATATGAAGATAAACAGCACATGACCTTGCAGGTGGGGCCCAGTTAGAATTTTCTTCAGGTTGAGTAACCCATCCCGCTCAAAAGGTCCTTGACTAAGGGTTGTTTAAGGATGTTGAACGAAACACCTATGTTTCCAGAGGTGAATTATTCAAACTCCACAAAATCCCTCTCAACACATGGCTATGATGCTCCCCCACTACTTCCGCTCGTGATTAGAGATGCACATATTGTCAGCCACTAAGGGACATGCTCAACTGGTTATGGTCAAACAACTGACAAGCAAATCTGTGGTACTGAGCAGAATATTTGCTGTAGCCCATCTTTTATACCAAGACAAAACAATGTACATGATAACACTATTATTATTATTATCGTTGTTTTTAATTGGACTGTGAGCTGGCAGAGTCATTTGTGCATCAGACAAATTGCTTTGCAGCATTTCTTTCAGCTCTTCATATTCCAAGTTCAGATTCTTCAGAGGGGTGTCCAGGGTACCACCCTTCTCTGTTTTGACCAAGCAGTGAAAAAGTTTAGGAAAGAAAAAAATTCTAACCCCTGTATTACAGCAATGTCTTGTCAGCTCTTATAGAGAAATAACCTAAATAGAAAGAGAGAGAGAGAGAGACAGCATCAGTCATTGGTTTGTTCTCACCCGAGAAGCAGTTTCACCGGAAGCCAAAAATCAAAACAGCGATTTTGATGAGAACATCTGATTTGACCATTCCAGATGAAATATTATGCTTATTTAATGCGGGGAGATAGCTAATTATGTTTCTTGACGAGATAGACGCGGTGGTGTTAGTGGTGATGGTGGTGCTGGCAGCAGAGGCGGTGGTGGTGGCGGCAGTCGTAATGAAATGTTGTTGCTGTTGCAGTTCTTTTGTGTGTGGCATTCAAACATTTTATTTGTTGTAATTAACAAAAGGACTCCTACTTTGATTCTCCACCATAAATTTCGCTAACATGACCACTTCCCTACCACCACCACCGACCAACACCGCCAAACCACCAACACCTTCAGCCATTACCTCTACTCATACACCACCACCACCGCTGCCACCACCATCACTGCAACCAGCCACTGTTGTCACCACAACCACCACCTTCACTCTATACAGACTTTATAATTAAGATATTAAATCTTCTACCAGTGGTGATCAGTGCTTGAACTTGAGATGCAAATTATCAGTTTTAATTACATACATTTACTTCATAATTAGCTCAAAATCAAGTGATGGTAGCAGTACTGTACAATAATATACTATATAACAATAATGACGACAACGACAACAACAATAAAACACACACACACATTTACAGACACATACACACATGCACACGCGCACACATACAGTCTATAGCCTGCAGCAGTAATACAACGATAATAAACAAACAGAAAACCCCTTCCAGTGCTACATCAAACCGCCACCCACGACCTACACTGCAGAGTGTGGAGGAGGGGAGGGAAGAGGAGGTGGAGGTCCAACCCTTGCTTAAATGCTTGTGTAACCTTTTTCTTCAATATTCAAAGATTTATTCCTCATAGCAGGTGATAGTTTATGAGGGAGGAGGAAGTGCGTGCATGCATGTGCTAGTGTAAGCGCACGTGTACGTGTATGTTCGAGTTCACCAACAACTATGACATATACATATGTATATATGTACACACACACACATATATATATACATATACACACAAATATATATATACATATACACACAAATATATATATACATATACACACAAATATATATATATACACAAATATATATATACATATACACACAAATATATATATACATATACACACAAATATATATATATATACACAAATATATATATACATATACACACAAATATATATATATACACAAATATATATATACATATACACACAAATATATATATATACACAAATATATATATACATATACACACAAATATATATATATACACAAATATATATATACATATACACACAAATATATATATATACACAAATATATATATACATATACACACAAATATATATATACATATACACACAAATATATATATATATATATATACACACATATATACACAAATGTACACGTACATACACAAGCACTGAGTGAAGAAGTTAATTATAAATGTAATAATAAACAATGACTATAAGAAGAAGAGGAAACAATAGAAATAATTAACAAGCCAACAAACAAACAAACAAACAAAAGCAATCAAAGAACTATCATCACTTAATTTAAGGCAAGAAGTAAACAGAACAGTATTGGTAGAAGTTAGAGTGGTGCTTGCGCTGGTTGTTGTGGTGATGTTTGCTGTAGTGGTTCGCAGCGGAAGGTTGCAGTAACACTTGAAACAAGAGTGGGGTATAAAGTGTCGTTGTTGTTGTTGTTTTCATGGTGGTTGTAGTGGCTGTGGTGGTTGTGGACCTATGCACATCTAAGACATTCCAACTATGACAATCCTGTCTTGTTTTCTTAGATGGGGCTGCACTATCTAATGTGTCCTTTTGTACATTTTGAGGGTGATTTAGCAGCTATCTCTAGCAGACTGAGTGACCATTTTTTAACCTACGAACCCCTTCCTTTCATTACTATTTTATTCTGGTGGACCTCATAGTGGACCCATCTATAAAACAGACTAGTTTTATAGATACTTCTCTCAAAATTCCTATTTTGCTTTTCACCCATTCATTTGTGTAGGCTTGCAATAGCACTCACTGAGAGAACATATTTCTGTGGTCAGAAACATGTTGAATGATGTTAAAATCACCCAAGAAAGTAATTAAGCTGGGTTTTTTTACAATAAATACACCTGAAGCAGAAGTTTTCATGAACCATTAAAAGTATTACTGCAAATCCCCAATTTACTAATTCACTTGTGTGAAGCCCCAAAAATCTTATATGGGACCCCAGGGGGTTACATGGACCCTGGTTGAGAACCACTGGTGCAGAGGCTTCCTCGGTTGTTGTTGCTGCTGGTGGTGGTGGTGGTGGTGGTGGTAGTAGTAGTAGTAGTAGTAGTAGTAGTAGTAGTAGTGGCAGCAGCAGTAGTAGCAATGGTAGCAGTATGGATAGTGAAAGATTGTGGTAGCACTGTGGCCAGTGATGGCAATGGTGTTGTTAGTGTAGCTAGCTCCAAATCGACTCTGGTCAACTAGTTCAATAGTTCTACCTAGCTGACAAGTATACTGTACACTTTGGTATGCAGTGTTGAAGCCGGGACACTTTGTAGCTATATTTTAAGATAACATTGCATTAGTTTTCAGCAGTATAGAAGGTATCTACTTGGATGCTTGGGAGTTTTGAAGATGCTCATGTAAGTAACTGCGGACATTTAAGTTTGACACAGCAACAAATTGTGACCTTCACATATCATGAGGTCTTTCCTCTTTTTTTTTTTAGCAGGTTTACCTCACTGGATATATAATAGGTGGTGTACAGGTGTGGCCTGCCTACAGCTTAAGAGGATGCAAAGTGCATAGGTTTCTGTTCTTTGTGGTTTGTTGCATGGAGAAATTGGGAGCCCAGGTACATGGCTCCGTGGTTAGAGAGTCAGGCTCACAATCATGAGGTAGTGAGTTCAATCCCTGGACCAGGCTATGTGTTGTGTACTTGAGCAAGACACTTTATTTCGCATTGCTCCAATCACTACCTAAAAGCCCCAAGGAGGAAAAAAGAAAAACAAACAAGGAAGAGAACAAAAAAGAAAAGAAGAAAATTGGAAAATCAAGTGAAACGTGAGCACAGGAACCATTGCCTTCAATCAGTTAGGAAGAAGGAGCATGACAGAAGAATGAAAACGAAAGAGACAGCGAATTTGAGACAGAGGAATATGTGTCGAATGAAGAGAGTGGTGAAAGATATCAGAGAAAGATACATACAGGGAGAAATTTATGAAACCTTGTAGAATGTGTAAAAAGTGTTGAAATTGAAAAGACATTAACAAAGATGAAAAATGTTATCAGAGTGAAAATGGCAAAATCAGAAAGTAAGAAGGGCGTGCTATTGGAGAGAGAAAGAGGGGAGAGATTAGTAGAACTGTTTGGAAAAAAAAAAAAAGAGTTGAAGTATCACCACTTCAGTTTAGATACGAAGAGTTGCCGCCTGTTGTAATTTTCGACAATCTTATGCAATATTTGTTGTATATGTATGTTAATAATAAAAAAAAAAAAAGATAAATGACTGTAAAGTGAACTGTAATTTAAAAGAACAGTAAAATGAAACTGCTTGCTTTGTGGGGCAAGTAAGCCATTTCATCCTCATTTTTTTTGTCATAGTCCATTTGATACGTGTTTTATATGTCCTTGTGGTGTCCCCTCTTTATAAAGGCCATGTGCCTAAAAAAAAAAAAATCAAGCTGTATCAGCCTTTGTCTTTCCCTTCAATAACATCAGTGGCATGGAGAGGGGAGGCCGGTATGCATGGGAGACTACCTTGCCCGGACTTGCCTCAGAGGGCAACTTTCTTATTTCTTTATTGCCCACAAGGGGTTAAACACAAAAGGGACAAACAAGGACAGACAAAGGGATTACGTCGATTACATCGACCCCAGCGCGTAACTGGTACTTAATTAACCCCGAAAGGATGAAAGGTAATGTCGACCTCAATGGAAATTGAGCTCAGAATGTAACGGTAGACAAAATACCGCTAAGCATTCCACCCAGCTTGCCTAGAACGAGGGCAACTTTCTAGGTGCAATCCCAGGGTCATTCATGACCAGTGGGCGCCTTTACCCTTATTTTTACCCTTTAGGTAGGGCTGCCATAGCCCAGAGAGGTATGTGATATTTTTGCACAGCCAGTTTGGCACAGCTCTTTTCATGCCATGGCATCAATGATTTGAGGCTGACTTATTTGACATCAGGCATATTTTAATGTTCTGATTTTAATGTTTCTCCTGTTCTCCCTGCTTCTCTTTCTCTCTCTCTCTCTCCCCACTTCCTCACTGTTTATGCGTGTGAGCATCTCGCTATGTTTGGATGTATATGTAATATCTCTCTCTCTCTCTCTCTCTCCTCCCTGTCTGTATATTTCTATGAGAGTGTGCATATATAAATGTGTTTGCCTGAAGTACCAAAGCATACTGCCACCAAAACAGGTTGAATGTCCTATCACTCATGCCGACTGCCAGCAACCAAACAGTGGTACTCAGTTGTGTCATTCTAGTTCATGATGAATTTCATGCATTGTTTAAATGATTTTTGTTTTTGTTTCTTTCCCTTCATTAAATGTAGTACTGCTCTAAGTATAGCCATTGTGTTGTCACTATGTCACTTATATGTATTTTCTTTTTTTTTTTTTTCCTTTTTTCTTTCACTTGTTTCAGTCATTTGACTGTGGCCATGCTGGAGCACTGCCTTTAATCAAGCAACTCGACCCCTGGACTAATTCTTTTGTAAGCTCAGTACTTATTCTATCGGTCTCTTTTGTCGAACCACTAAGTAACGGGGACATAAACACACCAGCATCAGTTGTCAAGCAATGCTAAGGGGACAAACACAGACACACAAACGCATATATATACATATATACGACGGGCTTCTTTCAGTTTCCCTCTACTAAATCCACTCACAAGGCTTTGGTCGGCCCGAGGCTATAGTAGAAGACACTTGCCCAAGGTGCCACGCAGTGGGACTGAACCCGGAACTATGTGGTTGGTTAGCAAGCTACTTACCACACAACCACTCCTGCATTGTTTAAATATGATTCTTTTTTTTTTGGTTTCTTTCCCTTTACTAAATGTAGTACTGCTCTAAGTATAGCCATTGTGTTCTCACTATGTCACTTATATGTATTGTGTATATGTTGTGGAGATGTTCAATGTGAAACCTAGTGTTTTTGTGATGTGTGTGTGCTTATGTGTTTACGTAGTTCAGTGTGATGGTTGGTTGCATAAGATGTGCTCTTAACATTGTTGTTAAGGAATGAGATAGCAGATTTGGGAGACCCTGCTTCATGCCATACCTATTAGAGTGATTATTGTCCCATAAGAATGTTTAAAACATTCACTAATAACAGTTGTTGTAGTATATGATCCCAATAGAATTTATTTAAATGATTCTGCTTACAAGAATGGATAAACAAGCAAAAGGAATCTTGTTGAAACATCTGGAGAAACTAAAGATAACAATTAATGGTGCCAAACATAATTATTTTATTTTTTATTTTTTTATAGATTACCTACAAAAGATTATCTATGTGTAATGGGTATCTAAAAAAAAGAGAGTTATGGGTGGAGGGACTCTTCAATCACTCTGTCTTTCAAAGGATTCCTGATGTTGAAGGTTACAACTGTCACAGACCTATGATAAAATAGATCTAATCATTTCAATAACCATTCCTCTACACAAGTTTGTGTCAACAGACTGATTCTTGGGACACAACACAAACTTGGCAGGAATCTTCAAGAATTGATTTTAATTATAAATTTTCGAGAAAAGGACATTTTAATTAGGCTTTATTCATTATCCACAATATCATTAAAAAAGTCTTGTTTGAGTATAATAAAAGAAGGAGATAGACAAAGAGACAGAGACGGACAAGTAAAGAGAAATTCAGACAGCAGTTGTCTATATAAAGACAGTAAGTGTGGTGTTAACATATTTAAGCCTAACATTGTTAGCCAAGAAGTTTTAAGTGATTAAAATTACACCCAGAGTGTGTGGAAAAGTAATTATTAAATTAATTAGCAATACTGGTCAAAACAGGCAAAGAAAGCAGCTTCCAAAATTTTAGTTAGAATTAATGAAAATACAATGCAACCAATGTAATGTATGGTGAATCTGTGGCAGTAAAATCATAACTCTTGACATGTTTCAGCCTTATTAGACCCATCACAACAAAGTACAGTCTTTCTCACTGCTGCCAAACACCAAGTGGTGTTATAACTTGAAGGAAGAGCTAGGTAAAAATATACCTACGGACACTCTGTGGGAAAACCAAATGGCAATATTGATGCTAGCATACTTTGTGGAGAAAGGGAAGAAATATACTCCATTGACATGCAACATCAATGCCCTAAATGCTACTCTATCATCAAATATGGTTATCATCTCGTTCTCTACTGGATCTGAGTAAATAAACAGTCTCATCGCTATGTCAGTGCTTTGCAAAAGACAGAAGTTATGGCAGTGAAGAGCCCTAAAAATAAAATCTAGTCACATGATGAAAACACTGATAACTAGTTTTCCTTCCAATGTCCTTTGCAACCAAACTAGAGCTAGAAGTTCAAAGTTTTCAATTTTCCAGGATGACACTCACTTGGTTAAGAAGGGAAAAAACCTGATATTTACATAGTCCACAATTTCCATATTTTAATGCATAAATGGGCTTGCTGGAGGACAGTCCCAAGGATTCCTAAATGCTACCAATATAAAAATTCTTTATAATCTTGTCCTGGCAGCCTACTCCAACTGCTACACGATATGCCTTAAGGGAGTATTGCATAAGATAGTATAATAAAAACATAGGACTCAGAAATCTGAAGTCATTAGATCATTCTCACCTTGATGGTTCAATACTTCTTTGGTTCCCTATAACCACACCCGTGTTAAATTAAATTAAAAATAAAAACAAAAAACAAGAGCAATACAAAACTACAGTGAGACAATAACACAAATTATCTACAATGTAATGATGATACATACAACACTTACTCCATGTCTCAATCCTTTAGCATTCAAACTGGCCATATCAGGCCCAAATATTCTACCTATTTTGCATTCAAATTGACCAGATCTGACCTCTCATACCTACCCAACAATGTCATTCTGAAAATAAACAACCATATCACTGAAATCTCAAAACTATGAGATAATGCATGGATTAATTTAAAATGTGAATGAAAAAGCATTGCATAAGATAGATTGTTCTGGATGCTTAAAGAGTTAATTTTTCATTTCAGAAATGGCTTCACTAAAACCCCTGTGTCTAGGGGAGGCCAGATACTCTCTATAGTACTCGATTAAGGACCTATAAATAAGGGAAACAGATAGATGCTAAATCAATTGTACAACTATATTTGGCATAGAGGAAGAAGAGGATGTTTATGTTTATGATGATGATGACGATGATGTCAATAATAATGTTGCTGATAATCCTTCAACAGATGTTAATGCTATTATTGCTGATGTTGCCACTGCTGATGATAAGCATCATTGTCATCATAACAACAAAAATAACAATGACCAATTCAGACTAAATGTCAACAATATTAATTTTCCCAAAAAGCTCTTTACTTCTTAAACTGTGAGGAAAGAAAATATAAAGAAATGAAGAAGAAAAAAAGAGCAAAAAATAAAAACAAAACAAAACACCACCATCACTACCACCACCAACCATCACTCACAACGATCTACATGACTAATATCTAAGACAAAATACTGAATGACTGAGCTTATTACATCGATAGGACTGCCGATGCATCAAAGCTAAGAACAACAATCTGTTGGTAATTCCCTGCTAAAGACAATTCACTTTACTTAAGCTGTTAACACATATACACACACACACACACAGAGAGAGAGAGAGAGGCTTACACACAGCACACACTTGAGTCAATTAACAAGGGATGTTCATGACCTGCCTATCCAGTTTGGTTTATTTAACGAACAATTAGCAGACACTTAGCAACATTACACAGACTCACTCAAACACCCTTCTCTTTCTCACTTCCACCTGCGCGTGTGTGTGTGTGTGTGTGTGTGTGTGTGTGTGTGTGCAAGCATGCTTGAGTGTGTGTGTGGTTGTGTGTATGTGTGCCTATGCTTTGATGTTTTTAATTTAGGCCAAAAGTGACAAACAAGCGGAGAACAAGAAGTAAGCACCAGTCAGATTGAATTGGCAACTGAGATTCCATTTCTGGTTGAAGGTAATTCAGTTTGTCCCTGATACCAATATACTTATTCTAAGCACACAATACACTCTGTAGCGCAGTTGGCATTAGGAAAGGCATCCAGCCATAGTCACCAGGCCAAAAGAGACTATGTCCCCTGCATCCCTCTCCAGCTAAGCATTCCTAACCTTGCAGGCTCAGTGCCACGTGAAAACTATATATATCGACATATTCAAAATACCCATCTCTCCCACCTACTCTCTCTCTCTCTCTCTGCTAATCACCAGCCTGTTCACAAGTCTATCCAACTTACTGATACTCAGCACAAATCTCTCTTCAGTTGATTCCAGCCTTACTCAAGCTTCTTTAGTTGTGGAACACTTATATGATTCTTAAAACTGTTGAAGCAATACCTATATTTTATAGATAAGCTCCATCTGCCTTAATTTTAAGAGAACATTAAATGAAACAAACTGGCTTCAGAGACAGAATTTATTCATATAATATTAACATTATATCCATGAAGGAAAACATCTTTTGTTTTTTCATAAAATTAAAGTTTATTTAAATTTTATTCAAAAACATTTTTTGGAACGCCAGAATCTTTTCACAGAACTCAGTGGTTCCACAAAATTCTCTTAGGGGAAACACTGGTCTAATGCTCTTCTAAGAGAAGGGGATTTAGAGAGAAAGAGAGAGACTATATATATCAGTGATTCTCAACCAGGGTCCATATAAGATTTTGTTGTTAAAATTTATCTGCAATAAACTGCAACGGTGCAAAATATATATTAAATAACTTTCATTTTCAATAGGAGCAGGCGTGGCTTTGTGGTGAGAAGCTTGCTCTCCAACCACATGGTTCTTGGTTCAGTTCCATTGTATGGCGACTTAGGCAAGTGTCTTTTTCTATAGCCTCAGGTCAACCAAAGCCTTATGAGTGGATTTGGTAGACAGAAACTGTAAGAAGTCCGTCGTAAATATGTGTGTGTGTCTGTCAGTCTGTCTGCCACCCATTACTGCTGACAACCGGTTTTGGTATGATTACGTCCCTGTAACTTAACGGTTTGGCAAAATAGACCGACAGAATAAGTACTAGGCTTAAATAATAGGTCCTGGGGTCGATTTGTTCGACTAAAATCCTTCGAGGCGGTGCTCGAGCATGACCACAGTCAGATAGCTTAAACAAATAATTCCTAATAATATTCAATTCTAAAAATATGATAGGATTTTTTTTAAAACATGGAATAGCTATGAGGGTCCATCCGTGTAAAAGAGAAAATCAAAGGGGACCTTAAGCAGGAAATGTTTGAGGGACGCAGCTCTATATGGTTGCTAAAACTTGTTAAAAATATTAAGTAAACCTGCACATCCATCCCTACCGTGAGGAACAAATTGGATAATATAAAATGTAATTCTAGATACACTGCTGGAAAAAGACGGTAAAAAAAAAGATGGTCATAATTAGAAGTTTATCCTGATCATGATTGACCTTGGGTTAAACAACTACAACCACTGATCTATCTTACATCTCTCTACCTGTCTATCCGTCTATCACTCTACTAGCAGTATCGCCCGGCGTTGCTCAGGTTTGTTTTGAACCCTTTAGAATTGGAATTTTTGAAAAGTAAACATTTTGCATTATGTAGCTTGTTATTCTCTTTAAGTGAACATTTTTCTGGT
>NC_043002.1:50135821-50140821 GCF_006345805.1 Octopus sinensis | reverse complement strand
CATGAAGCACGGACAATAAAAAAAGATAGGTACAACAAGAGGTGAGATAGAATATTTAAGGTAAAAGACAACATGAAGTATATATACGAAAAATGACAAATATTTGTATGACAAAAAGTTTTGTTGACTTCACTAAAACTATACAGAAAATACTTTTTTTTTATTTTTCAAAGACAAACAAGACACACATGCATACAAGCACAAAGATAAAACTACAAGGTACAGTTCTATATTTAAGAGATGCGGAATTATATACGTTATTTACATTCTATGGATATTTGTCCTCATCTTGTTTGTTGTTAAAACAACGTTTCGGCTGATACCCTCCAGCCTTCTTCAGGTATCTTGGGGAAATTTCGAACCTGGGTTCTCATTCCTAAGGTATTTTTCGATGTTATTATTGTTGTTGAGATCACTACTTCGAATCGAACTCACAATCTTGGGGTTAGTAGTCTGCACTCTTAACCACTACGCCATATACCCACGGGCACATGGCGTAGTGGTTAAGAGCTCGTACTGGGGTCGATCTAATTGAATGGCCCCCTCCACAAAAATTTCGGACCTTGTGCCTAGAGTAGAAAAGAATATACCACGGAACTGTATCAGACAGTCAACTTTAACTAACCAACTAGCATAAACCCAGTCCCCGTCTCCGTTCACTGATACAAAATTATGAACAGGGCACCAACACCATGTACTGTCAAACGCTCACGTGCACAATGGACTTCTGCACAGTTTTTGCCTACCAATTCCACTCACAAGGCATTGGTCAGTCCAGAGCTGTAACAGAAAGACGCTTGCACAAGTTAAAAGGCACTAAGACTGAAACCAAACCCATGATGCAACAAAGTGAACTTCTTTTGACCACACAACCATGCCAGAATCACTGCACAGGTAAAACCAAGAGACCCAGTCTTCAGTTAGTGTCTAGAGTTACCCGTTTACGTTGCAGTTTGAATCAAACGGAAGGTCAGCTAACCTTACCCGTCAAGGTGCATAAAAGGGTGTTCGGTAAGAAGCCTGCTTTCCCAACCGTAAGGTCTTTGGTTTAGTCCCACTGCGTGGCACCTTAGGTGAGTGTCTTCTACTATAACCCCCAGACTTGCGAGTGGATTTGACAGATGGAAACTGTGTGGAAGCCTTCGCACGCGCGTGTTGCTTCCTTGCTTCGAGATCGCATGACAGTTGCAAACGCGAGTAACCGTCATGCATGCAGTGTTCTCCATTTCCTGCTTCCCCGTGTCTAGTCATGGAGAAATATTGGTTTCAAATTTTGGCACAATGCCAGCACTTTTTTCTGGGGGGGGAGGTACTAGTCGATTACATCAACCCCAGTACGGAACTAGTACTTATTTTATGAACCTCGTAAAGATGAAGCGCAAAGCCGACCTCGGCAGAGTTCGAGCTCAGAACGTAAAGACAAAATGCTTCAGAACATTTTGCCTGGCGTGCTAGCCATTCTGCTCGCTCACCACCTTAGTCATGGAAAAATATTACCATGCCTGGAAACAGATGAGTGTTTGCGACAAAAAGAGCATCCGGTCACAGAATACCCATCGCAATTTCCGCCTGACCTATAGAAGCATGGAAAAGTGGGCGTTAAACCTATGGTGACGTTAATAATGATGATTTTTCAGAGTTGGGAAAAATATAAGAGCATGAATTGTACAAGGGGTGAATGAATTCAATTAGTTAAAAACCCTTTCACTATAAATGAAACAAACAGTTGCTGATGTCAATGTTACAGTCAGTCAATGTTGTTGGCTGATCCAACCAGCAATAAAAGATGACAGGTGATTAACTTCCCGTAACTACCACTGTCACCATTTGCAAGGGTTCTCTCTGACCGTTTTAACATTTAGATTATTCAATCGACTGGTAATGCTTATTTATCCACACTGTTTTGAATTAATCATGGATTATCTCATAGCTTTGAGATTTCTATCGTGTTATTATCTATTTTTAGCATGATATTGTAGGGTATGTGCGAGAGGCCAGATCTGGCCAATTTGAACATAAAATAAATTGAATATTTGGGCCTGATATTTCCAGTAGAAACACCAAAAGGGTTAAGGTAACAAGAGGACCAAATTTAGCAATAAAGGAGCCTCAACGTGGTCTTTCGGCATATAGAAAATAGCACTTAAATCTCCCTCAAATCACATCCTACTGTTTGGCACGTACGTAAAAAGCACCTATTATACTCTCGGAGTGGTTGGCGTAAGGAAGGGCATCCAGCAGTAGAAACAATGCCAGATCACATTGGAACCTAGTGCAGCCTCCTGGCTTCCTAGACCCCAGTTGAACCGTCCAACCCATGCCATGGAAAACGGACGTTAAACGATGATGATAATGAAGATGACACACACACACATCGGATAATTCATCATAGTAGCACTATGTTTTAGAGAGAGGGAGAAAACGAACAGGATGGTCATCTCCGGCATGCCTTGCATCTAAGTAAGGTCTGTTCAGATCAGGACTAATCTTGGGGTTAAACAGCAAAATATAAACAAGCAAACAAACCGTGTATCCCTCGACAGACAGGATATATTCCGGTACATGTGATACAACAAAAAGCATGTACGTACAAGTGTGTGTGTGATTGTGTGTGTTTGTACGAGACACGTCTTGAGAGTCGGTTGATATGCATCACTACATTCCCCTCCAATGCACATGCACAAACAAGCAATACACTGCAACTGTTAATTCTAAGGTAAAAAAAAAACAAAAAAAAACAAGAAAAAAAAATTCAGAAAAAAAAAAGGGTGGGGAGAAAGCCCAGGAATTAGCAAGCAGGTGGTGGTAACTGTTTGTGTTGTTACTGTTGTTGTGGTTGCTGGTATTTCTTTCAGAACATGTGATGGTGGTAAATATAGAGGCATATAATGGTGATAGTGGTGATGATGATGATGATGATGATAATGATGATGGTGATGATGGATGGTAGTGGCGATGATGGTAATGATGATAGTGGTGCAGATGAGGTCGATGACGAAGACGATGGTGGTAATAGGTAGTGATGATGATGATGATGATGACTACACCGTTGTTGTTGTTACAAGAAGTCTGTGCTGCAAGCTATTCACATCTGACAAGGAAGTTAACAACAAACAAGAACAGGGGAAACACAGGCCAAAAGCAGGGAAGAGAGAAAGGTGTCTGGGGGGGGGGGCAGAGAAGGAGTAAAAGATAGGGATACAAGAGAGAAAGAAAGGAAGAAAAAAAAAAGAAGGGAGGAAAGAAAGAAAGAAGGAAGGATGGGAGGAAAGAAAGAATATGAAAAAATACAAAATATAAACATGAATAGAAAAAACAAAAAAGAAAAACCACAAAATTAGGCTGAATTTTTATGATGACTTGGAACCTAGACAGTTTCTTTTTTTCTTAATAGGGCAGCATCCATCACAGCCAGGTATACACACACATACACTTGTTCACAAGAACATATATATATATATACATATATATATACACACACAAACTAATATAGACACCTGTCATTCTGTCAATAACAGAATGAATTCAGGAAAGATGGTGGGGGGATGAGACAGAGGGGAAGGTAAAGAGAAGTGAGAAAATACATACACACACACATGTATGTATACTCATACATGTATAGAGAAATTGGTGTGTAATCTTCCCCCAGTCTGGAGTCAATCAATCATTGGATGGTACAAGAGTTACCAGAAACTAGGCAGACCTCCTCCATGTCAATTACTGTTAGGTACAAAGACTTGTTTCACTCACTGAATGACCTCCCCTGTCTACAGAACAGAGAAACTCACTTCAATCCAAGCTGTGCAGAGAGAGCTGCTTCGAAATTGTATATAACTTCTTTGAAACTTGTAGTAATTGCTTCTCAACCACATGGTTCCGGTTTCAGTTCCACTGCATGGCATCTTGGGCAAGTGTCTTCTACAATAACTTCAAGCCAAATAAGCCTTGTGAGTGAATTTGGTAAATGGAAACTGAAAGAAGCTTATCGTGTGTGTGAGTGTCTGTTTGTTTGTGCGTCTTACCACCAGCTGACAACCGGTGTTAATGTGTTTACATCCCTGTAACATAGGCAGTTTGGCATGAGAGACAAATACAAATAGGTGCAGGAGTGGCTGTGTGGTAAGTAGCTTGTTTACCAACTACATGGTTCCGGGTTCAGTCCCACTGCGTGGCACTTTGGACAAGTGTCTTCTGCTATAGCCTCAGGCCGACCAAAGCCTTGTGAGTGGATTTGGTAGACGGAAACTGAAAGAAGCCCGTTGTATATATGTATATATATATATATATATATATGCATGTGTGTGTGTTTGTGTATCTGTGTTTGTCCCCCTAGCATTGCTTGACAACTGATGCTGGTGTGTTTATGTCCCCGTTACTTAGCGGTTCGGCAAAAGAGACCGATAGAATAAGTACTGGGCTTACAAAAGAATAAGTCCCGGGGTTGAGTTGCTCAATTAAAGGCGGTGCTCCAGCATGGCCGCAGTCAAATGACTGAAACAAGTAAAGAGTAAAGAGTACAATAAGTACCGGGTCTAAAGGTGAAAAAAATCTACTAGAGTTGATTCGTTTGACAAAAAACAAAAACAGGTCAAAGTAGGGCTCCAGTATGATCGCAGCCCAATGACTGAGACAAGTAAAAGATACGGGAAAATTGTTTTGTGAATGGAAAACCTCATCATTATTCACAGGCATGGCAGTGTGGTTAAGAAGCTACTTTGTAACTACATGGTTTCAGGTTCAAGCCCACTGTACAACAGATGGGTAAGAGTCTTCTACTGGAGCATCAGGCTAACCAATACCTCGTGAGTGAATCTGGTAGACGGAAACTGTGAAGAAGCTAAGCATAAATATATGTATATGCATCTATACATCTGTTTGTTGCCAACCACTGATCAATGACTGGTGTCAGTTTGTTTACATCCCTATAACTTAGTGATTTCAGCAAAAGAGACCAACAGAAAAAGTACCAGACTTTAAAATATATATGAACTGGGATCGAT
>NC_043002.1:50120821-50130821 GCF_006345805.1 Octopus sinensis | reverse complement strand
TATTTTTTAAATAAAAATCCTTTTTTACAAGTACTTTTTCTTTTAAGGAGAAGAAAAAAAAGAAAAATTCAAACTTACCATTAAATTTCAAAAGAAATCCAAACCATATTGAAAGTAAAAAGGTGTTGTAAAAATAACCCTATGAAAAAAAAAAAAAAAAATTAGAACACAAATATCAATACAACACATATTTCAATCAAATTAAATATACAAAACCAGTAAAGTTGCAAGGCATAGTTGTTAGGATGTTTGCATCCGTGATCATAGGTCATGATTTTGATTTTCGGACCAATAAGTTTGGACTAGCATCCTTTCCAGGAGGGGAATGTTGTAATCTCAGTCACTTATACACCATAGGAAGTGGGTTGAGCCCTGACCTTATGAATCCCTAGGACTCACGCAAGACCAAGCCAGAACAAACTTTAACCCATAGGTATTCAGATCTACTCAGTCAAATGTAATGCTTATTTATTCACATTGTTTTGGATCAAGACCTTGAGATTTCGAAGATGTGATTGCTTAGTTTTGGAATGACATTGTAGGATAGGTGTGAGAGGCCACATCTGGCCAGTTTGAACATAAAACAGGTAGAATATTTTGGCCGAACATGGCAGGTTTAAATGCTAAAGGGTTACAACACTGCAAATTCCTTAATTAACAGCCACCATAAAATTTGAAATAATTGATTTCTAATATGATATAGGTATGATTTTAAACTGTATCTCATGGTAGGGACCTTGGTTTGAGTGTTCCAGAGTTTTAAAGAGTGTAGAAACTACTTCTTGGTTAAGAGTGTTCCCAGATCTACTCTGGCCCAGTGTAGTAGCCCCTGTAAAGGTCCCAGCTATGGGTATATTAGCAGGGTCAGTTTAGTAGTTGCAGCTCATCAGCTAGAGCAGTTGGGGGTGAAGTGAGGGAAACCAACTAGAAGGAAAATCCTGATTCCACATCTCCATTGCCTTGCAGCAATACAGAGCCATGGGAAAGGCCTTGAGAATTAACCCTTAAGGAAAAAATCAGAAGAAGGAGCCTTTGTGACAGTTCGATGTTGTTTACAACCCTTCTTCTGAGGTAGTTCGATGTTGTCTACAACCCTCCTGCGATGATACTGGTACCAAATTGTAACAGCCATGCTGTTCCTTAGGATCTGTCAGTGACATGGAAAAATGGGAACACAATGCATGGGCAATAGTCTTCTGTACCATACAGCTCAAGCTTTGATCCTGTTGAACACCCTATACCGAAGAGATAAAACTGGACAACACAAATATTATCAGGTCAGCCCACAAATGCAGAGACATCCATTTAAACATCAGACGATTCAGCTAAGTAATGCTGTTCCAGTAGGTTGAACAACCAGGTCCCTCACTTAAGGTCACAAATGACACACACAGCCCTCACATATAGACAGGAGGCCTATTATTTTTTTTATTTTATTCTTTTATGGATATCTCTTTCGATACAGCCAGTTAAATTAAGCCCACTACTTGGGATTCATTTTCTTTTATTAATCCCAGAATAAAGTAAGTTTAAATTGCTTGAAATACCAACGGAAGAAAACTAAATAAAAACAATTTTCTTTAGTGCTTTACCAATTCATTTAGCCATGTATTGCACTTCAACGTCAATAATTAATTAGTACTGTTAGGATGAAAAAACGTTAGGACTTTGATTGGCATGAGTCGTATTGCAGGTAAAAAAAAGTCTTGATTCTTTGTTTGTTTGTCTATGGACATGATATCTCAAGAACTGCTGGATGGACTCGGATGAAATATTCAGGGATGTTTGGCCTCATGACTTGCATGAACTGATTAGATTTTGGGATCAATCCAGTACCGGATAAGAATTTTGGATTATTTTCCGGTTTTTTTACTTAATTTTTGAGAGCGGTCAGGTTCAATTTTAGTATACTCATTTGTGAGAGCAGTTGAGATTATTTCAGATATTCTCATTTTAAAAATCCTCTCTGGTTAATCGCTGGGAAGACGTTGGTGTTTTCTTGGCAGAGGTTTGTGCTCTCTGAGTGCTCTTGTTAGTATTAAGGTGGCAAGCTGGCAGAAATGTTAGCACACCAAGCAAAATGCTTAGCAGCATTTCGTCTGTCTTTACATTCTGAGTTGCAAGTCCACCAAGTTCGAATCTGCCTTTCATCCTTTCGGGGTCGATAAATTAAGTGTCAGTGAAACACTGAGGTCGATGTGATCAACTATCCCCCTCCCCTTAAATTTCAGGCCTTGTGCCTATAGTAGAAAAGATTATTATTAATGTTATTATTATTATTATTATTATTATTATTAAGGTGGTGAGCTGGCAAAATGCTGAGTGGCCACCACTCATTACTTTTGAGATCAATAACACAAGTACCAGTCAAGTACTGGAGTTGATGTAATGAACTTACCCACTCCCCAGAAACTGCTGGCCTTGTGCCCAAAATTTGAAATCATCATCATCGTTATTATTATTATTATTATTGTTGTTATTATCATTATTATTAAGGTGGCAAGTCGCCAGAATTGTTAGAATGCTGGACAAAATGCTTAGCGATATTTCACCAGTCACTACATTCTAAGTTCAAATTGCGCTGAGGTCATCTTTGCCTTTCATCCTTTCAGGGTCAACAAATTGAGTACCAGTGAAACACAGGTGTTGATGTAATCGACTAACAAACCCACCCAATTTCAGGCCTTGTGCCTAAAATAGAAAGGATTATCATCATCATCACCATCAACATTATTATTATAGCTGCTACGACAATTAAAAGAGGGTCCTACAATTGCTTGTATTAGATTCCTAACAAATTCCACCCCAATAATCACCAATAAAACAAGTACCAAGAACCAAAGCCACTACATTAATCACCATCATATCTCCACCACCACCATCACCACTCCCTCTTCTCGTATATGCTCAGTTCTCATTCTCGTTACATCTCTTGGTTTACACAGTGCTACGGCACCTTCAGCCTGCAGAAAATCAACATTTACAACAGGAGAGTCCATAAATGTTGGCAGTATAAGTACTGGAAGACACGGTAGTAGTGGTGGTCATGAACAAAGTGCCGGCAGTGACGGTAGCAGCAGCAGCAGTAGTAGTAGTAGTAGTTTCAAAAGTTGTAATGACATGAGATGTAGTGACAACAGTAGAAATGGTAATGGAGATGGTGGCAGCTGTGTATTTCATGATTTATAGATGTGATGATTGATATTTTAACATCTTAACAATAAATTGACAGGCTATTGATCAGCCAACTGAGGTGTGCACACACAACTGAAATGAGGAGTGGCTAAAAGAACAGGGTTAGAAATAGGCAGCCAGAGAGTTGAGCTAAGCAGCTAGAGCAGAACCATCAAGGATCAGCGATCACATAAACAAACATGTAGGTGGACAGAGGGATAAGCAGGGAGGCTGGCGGATGGCTAGAAAGACAGATAAACAGACATACAAGCAGATCAGAGATGAAGGACAGACATATGGGTAGATTGAAGGATGGACAATGAGGAGGTTGACCGAAAGACAAACAGACAGGCTGGTTGGTTAACAGACAAAAAAAAAATAAATAAATTGACAGATGGTCAAACAGAAAATTTAACAGATGAACAAATAGACAGGTTGACAGGTGAAAATACAGGTAGACTGACTGAGACTGATAAACAGACATACAAGCAGATCAGAGATGAAGAACAGACATATGGGTAGATTGAAGGATGGACAATGAGGAGGTTGACTGAAAGACAAACAGACAGGCTGGCTGGTTAACAGACAAAAAAAAAAAAATTAATAAATTGACAGATGGTCAAACAGAAAGTTTAACAGATGAACAAATAGACAGGTTGACAGGTGAAAATATAGGTAGACTGACTGATAGCCAAATAGGAAAATTAATTGATGGCCAAACATGTAGATTTGAAGATGGCCAAGCAGGTAGATTGATAGCTAGTCAAACAGAATAGATTGACAGATATGGACAAACAGGTAGACTGACAAACAGAAAAGCAAGAAGATTGACAGATGGCCAAACAGATAAATTGACAGATAGTCAAACAATAAGGTTGAGAGGTAGACAAGATAGACAAACAGGTAAACAGACAGAAGGACAAACAGGTAAACTGACAGATGGCGAAAACAGGTAGATGGACAAATAGAAAACAGGTAGAAGACTGGCAGGTGGATAAACATGTAGATTGTCAGATGGCCAAAACAGGGAGACTGACAGCCGGCCAAAGCAAGTAGATCGAGAGGTGGGTAAACAGGATACGGGGGGGGGGGGGATTCACTGAGAGGTTGACAAACAGAGAAACTGACAGATGAACAACAAAAAAAGGGCAAAGAGAGACAGACAGACAGACAGACAGACAGAGAAAGCCTACAAGTGGCAGGCAAAATAAGAGTCAAACAGACAGACGGACGGACAGACAGACAGACAAATAGACTGTAAGAGTTAAGTGTTTTATTTAAGACAGGCTGTGGTGTTAGTATTGGCAACAACAGCAAACATTAAATCATT
This sequence comes from Octopus sinensis, assembly GCF_006345805.1. Taxonomy (NCBI): domain Eukaryota; kingdom Metazoa; phylum Mollusca; class Cephalopoda; order Octopoda; family Octopodidae; genus Octopus; species Octopus sinensis. The sequence continues at coordinate 50,126,317 of NC_043002.1, read as the reverse complement.
GACTAAATACAATCACACACACAACGCACAATGATGTTGCTGCTGTGGATGATGATGATGATGATGATGATTGCAGTGATGATGACTTTACTGATGACAGTGATGACAATCAAAATGATGATGACGATGAAGAGACTTGGAAAAAAATGAAAAGCCTGTCAGATAGTTAAAGTCAGAAGTCTGACAGTGTGTTTGGTAGGTGTGTGTGTGTGTGTGTGTGTGTGTGTGTGTGTGTGTGTGTGTGTTTGTAGGTGTACATAGCTTGTGTGTGTGTGTGTGTGTGTGTGTTTGTATGTGGGTGTGTACGAGTATGTGGGGAGAGAGAAAGAGAGAAAGTGGAAATGTGTGAGCTGAAAAAGAGTCAGAATGATAGAAGAGAGAGTGTGAGAGCAAAAGGAATGAATAAAAGAGAGAATGAGAGAGAGAGAAAGAGAGAGAGAGAGAGAGAGAGAGAGAGAATGAGAGCGTGAGAATGAGAGAGAGGGAAAGAGAGAGAGAGAGAGCGAAAGCTGCGCCTGATGTTCACTGGAGTATAATACAATTTGACAAGACACTAATGTTGGTGATCATGTCTTGGCATTGTCTGGCAAGAGATCATCATCGTCATCATCACCACCACCCGCCATCATTACTACTAATGTCATTATCATCAACGCAAGCACCACCAACACTGTTACCATTACCATTGTCATCACCAAAATTATATTTATCTCTTTTACCACCACCATCACTGCCAATATGCACTTCATCACTATTTCATCATCATCATCGTCATCATCGTCGCCACCACCACTAAACTATATATTATCACTACCATCTCCACAGCCTACAAACACCATCCCAGTTTCATCATCATCCGTAATACTGCTGCTGCTATCATCATGAACATCATCACCATCATCATCATCATCTTCGTCATTGGTCGTCATCGCCATCACAACACAATTTTCATCACCACCGACACCTTCCTAACACACTACCACCTCATCTCATCTCACCTTATATGGCTAGGTTAGTATACACACACACACATACACACACACACACACACTCACACTCACTCACACCTGAACTATAGCGATTTTAAAAGACCATCAACTCAACAGAAAGAGTCAATTAAACAGACAAGAATTTAAAAACTGGCTATTTTAACATCCAAACCACACACACAGATTCTAACCATTTTCTTCACTACAAACAACCACCACCACTATAACCACCATCTCTACCACAACCCTACCTACTACAACCTAACATTTTCTCGACAATGGAATGATGGTGGTGGCGCTGGTAGTGATGGTTGTGACAGCAGTGGTGTGGGAAAGATAGAATGCCAAAACTAAAAAAAAGGAAATAAAATTTGAAAAAAAAAAAAAACCAGAAAAGATATAAAAAAATATTAAGGGTTTAATACAATATGAACTTTATTATTTCGCAACTAACTGGTTTGGCGCCTGGTTTATTTAATTTTATTGGTAGAGGAGAGGGGGCAGCGTAGTGGTGGTGTGTGACGAGGGCTTGGAAGATCAACAATTTACAATATCATTTTTCACTACCCACTCCTTCACAACTCCCCCCTCACAGCTCTCTTTTGTTTTCGCTTTCTTTGTTTGTTTCTTTTTTGATTTTATTTGTTTTGCTTTCAGTTTTGATTTATTTTACATCAATGTAGGAAGAGCGGATATTTAAACCTTAAAAAAAAAAAAAACCCAAACCCCTTTACTTTTGAAAAAAAAAAAAAAGAAAAGAGAAAAAAAAACACAACAGGTTTATTAATGGGGATTTGAACCATCAAACCAGATATTTATTGCTTGCCATATATAGATATGTGGTTCAAGGTTGATGCATGTTCCATGAGTGGGCTGGTTGCTCTTTTTCATTTTCTAATTGGTTGCTTATGATGTTTAATAACATTTACATTGAAATCTTAGAATTCCATAAAATATTAGACATGGCTATATAGTAAAGAAACTTGTTTTACAGTCAAGTAGTTTTGGGTTCAATCCAGTGTGTGGCACCTTAGCCAAGTGTCTTCTACTATAGTTGCCTTGCGAGTAGATTTTGGTAGGTCCATATATATATTCTTTTATTAGTTTCAGTCATTTAACCCTAGGACTTATTCTTTGTAAGCCTACTACTTATTCTATCCGTCTCTTTTACAAAACTGCTATGTAATGGGGACGTAAACATACCAACATCGGTCGTCAAGCGATGATGGGGTGACAATCAGAGATACACAAACATGTGTGTGTGTGTGTGTTTGTTTGTCTGTATGTGTAAAGGGCTTCTTTCTTTTTCCGTCTACCAAATCCACTCACAAGACTTAGGTTAGCCTGAGGCTAGAGTAGAAGACACTTGCCCAAGGTGCCACGCAGTGGGACTGAACCTGGAACCATGTGGTTAGTAAGCAAGCTACTTACCACACAGCCACTCACAGAATCCCTTGCCATATAGTGGTTCACCAATCATGGTCTATTTTTAAGCTTACATCAATTCATCTGTGGTGCTGTTTAGCATTTATAATAAAATAAATATATACAAATTATAAAAATAATTTTTTAAATGTACAGTGCAGTACTGTACCTACTTCACAGCTTTTCACCTATTGGGGAGGGGGTGGGGTGGAACACAACACTTGATAGTCAAGGGATTATTGTGTGTGTGTGTGTATATATATATATAGCGCTGTGTGTTAAGAAGTTTGATTCCCAATCACATGGGTTTGGGTTCAGTTCCACAGTGTGGCACCTTAGGCACAGCTGTCTTCTACAATTGTCTCAGGCCAACTTTGAGTGGATTTAGTAGATGGAAACTGAAAGAAGCCCAGTGTGTGCGTGTGTGCATATCTTTGTGTCCATGTTTGTCCTCCACCACTGCTTGAGAACCGATGTAGGTGTTTTTATGTCCCCCATAACTTAGCAGTTCAGCAAAACAGAATGATAGAACAAGTACGAGACTTAAAAATAAATCTAGTATTGGGGTCACTTAGTTTGACTAAAATTCTTCAAGGCAATGCCCCAGCATGGGCACAGTCTAACAACCAAAACAAATACGGGATAAAAAAAAGTGTGTGTGTGTTGGTGTGTATGAGTGTGTGTAAGCTTAGTGAACTGCACTATGGCTCTTAGTGTGAATGTTGAAAACTGGGAGTAAATGACAGAAAATCAATCAATTTGAGAAAAAAGTGATCTATGGTGGTTGTAAAGCATTTGAAGCAAAGAGATCCATTTTGAAACCAAGCAATTTGTAAACAGGACTTGACTTCAATCCCAGACTACTTTTCTGCCTGAAAATATTTGTTACATTTGCTGTAGGGTCTATTGGTCCAAAACCAGATTGGTTAATTATATGAGATTTTATGACGACATTTACTAATTGATGAGATGGCCTTCTGTGAAGAAATGGTAACCATTATCATAATGTATGTATGTATATGATGATGCATGGCTCAGTGATTAGAGCATCGGGTTAACAATAATGAGATTGTGAGTTCAATTCCTGGACTGGGCTGTGTGTTGTGTTCTTGAGCAAGACACTTTATTTCATGTTGTTCCAGTTCATTCAGCTGTAGAAATGAGTTGCGATGTCACAGGTGCCAAGCTGTATCGGCCTTTGCCTTTCCCTTGGATAACATTAGTGGAGCAATCTCATGGTCATTCATGATCGAAGGGGGTCTTTGTTTGGTGTGTGTGTGTGTGTGTCGTATGTATGAGTTTGTCCCCGCTTGACAAGTCATGCTGATTTATTTAGGACCCCATAACTTAATGGTTTCTGCAGAAGAGGCCAACAAAATAGGTACCAGACTAAAAACATAAGAACTAATTTCAATTTGTTCAAGTAAACCAGTGGTTCTGAATGTGGAGGGCACTGGAGAAAAGTAGGGGCAATAATCAGTCAATAAGGGGTAATGGATGTAGTGGTCAACAGGGGGTAATGGATGTAAAAACAACAAAATAATGGGTTGATTAGGTCAAGTTTATTACTGAAATACAGATGTTTTGAATTTGATGTAGAAAGTGTGGTCTGTGTTTGTGGTGGTAAGTAGGTGGGGGGTGTTACTAATGTGGCCTGGATGCCAAAAGAGGTGGCAGTTTGAAAAAGTCAGGGAACCACTGAACTAAACCACTGGAGGCGGTGTGCCAATAAGGTTACAGAAACAAGGATAAAAATGATTAAAATCTATGATTTTTAAGCCTAAAAGACTTACAGGCTTCCTGATTCCCAACAGCCCAGGCTGGTGAGCAGTAAACGGGTACCGTAGACAGGTTCAAAGTAGTAAATAGAAGCAGCACACACAAAAAAAAGGCTTCAAAACTATATAAATACAAATTAAATATCTTTGACCAAAACTAAGGAGGAACTAAGCAACAATAATTTCAGAGAAGCTACTACATAAGCTTCACTGGCTCAAATCACATCCAACCAACTTAAAAAAACAAAGGACATATAATCTCTCTCTATATAAACGGCAGTTTGTCTGTCTGTGTGTCTGTCAGGTTGTACCCTCACCCTGACCACGGCTTTCAACCGATTCTGATGAAACTTGACACACACATAGCCCAATGTCATAATTCAAAACTAATGCAGCGAAAATTTTGAAAAGTTCCTCCAGTTCTGAAAATTATCGATAAATTTGACATGGGGTCGAGAATCTAAGCTTTTTATATGCAACACATTTTCTGTCTAGGGGACACAACACGACCTTTTTATCGCCCAAAGGGACAGCTAGGAACATCGTATACACAGAAGTATTTGAGTGAAGAGAAGATATCGCAACCTACACATGCGCCTTCGTTCCCAAGAGGGAAAGGACTAGATTGGGATTAGTCGTTGCCTACTAGGGGCTCTTACATACCCGGGCAATGCCGGGCTTTGCTGCTAGTATTGGATAAATGAGCCCAAAAGAAACAGTGCTACACTGAGCAAGTGGTACTGAATGACAAGCAGTTATAGTATTTCATTACAGAGCTATTTTCAGAGTGACTCCCAACCCAACACACATGAGCCAACATTTACTTTCTATTTTACATAAATCTATAACCAAACCACAACAATGAATCAAAGTAATGAAATAATATATATGTGTGGCAAGTAGCTTGCTTCCCAACCACATGGTCCCAGGTTCAGTCCCAAGGCACGGCACCTTGGGCAAGTGTCTTCTACCAAAGCCTTGTGAGTAGATTTGGTAGATGGAAACTGGAAAAAACCCGTCATATATGTGTGTGGATGTGTCTATATATAATATTAAAAATGATAAAGAGTATGGAGACTTGTACATTCACAAGAAATCGATCCCAAGATTTATTTTTTGTAAGCCTAGTACTTATTCTATCAGTTTCTTTTGCCAAACAGCTAAGTTACAGGGACGTAAACACACCAACATCAATTGTCAAGCGATGATGGGCAGACAAATATAAACACAAAGGCACACACACACATACACATACAATGGGCTTCTTTTAGTTTCCATCAACCAAATCCACTCACAAGGCTTTG
>NC_043002.1:50035821-50115821 GCF_006345805.1 Octopus sinensis | reverse complement strand
TGCACACGGGCACGAGCACATGCATACACACATTGCAAAGTAGAGATCAAAAGAAATGTGGTAAAGTCAATTTACCCTTGTGCACACATACACACATAGGTACACACATATGGAAAATATATTCCATCCTTCGGAACAGGTGTGACAAGTTGATTGTGAGAACATATCTTCATACAACAGAGATAGATAGAGGAACAACAACAGCTAAGAAATAAATGCAGACCATTATAACTGAAATAAGTGATAGCCAGAAGGGTGAGAGGATACACAGACAGACAAATAGATAGATAGATAGATAGATAGATAGATAGATAGATAGATATAGATAGATAGATAGATAGATAGATAGATACAGAGGGAGAGATCACAGCTGAGTGGGTTTCAGTAGAGTGAGGTATAACTGTCTGAAGGCTTCATATTTAAAAAGTTTCTTACAGTTAAGAAGATTGATATGATATAGGCACTTATGGGGAAATGATGTGGAGAGGCTATGGGCGGCAGGGCGAGGGCAGCGGTGTCGGGTGATGCGATTAGTGCCTAAGAAGTGGTGGCGGCGATTACACAAACATTGTGAGAGCAGATGTCAGAAACTGGTTACTGATTGATAGATGCAGAAATGGATACAGACTGCAAAAGGTAATAGAGCTTTCTCCAACCTTGTTTTTGTTTCTATTTTATTTGTTACTATTCTACCTTTATTTGTATTTTCTTTTTGTGTGTGCATGCACATCTGTCACTCCTCCACTCACCTTTTTAAGTCTCCCATATCAGAGAGAGAGAGAGACTGACGGACAGACAGACAGAGAGAGGGAGAGGGAAAGAAATACGTGATGGAGAAAAGAAGTTTGGTGAAAACATATTCTTTTGTTTGTAGTTTAGTTTAGTCAGGCGGAGTAGCTGCATATTGGTGGTGACCTTCGTAGCTCCTCTGAGACTAGTAGGTAAGGATAAGGTTTAAAATGAGCTGATCCTACCAAGCTAATCTCAAATGAGTCCCCACATAAAAAGATTCAACATGGCTGCTGAATATTTTTAGTACTAACACATCTGAGGTTACCTCTGGTCCCAAGTGATCCAAAAGAACCCATTTGAAAATGATCTTCTTGAAATTAATACCTTAAATAAAATTACTTCTCTAATATAAATCATAGAGCCAAGATATTGGTTAGCAAAATTCTTTTTTATGCATAAAAACCTTTATGGATTTTATACAAAAAAAACCCTTTAAGTTATTACAACAATACATCCAGGAAAGAAAAAAAGTTTTGACCTGCTAAAATTAAATGTGAAATTCCCTTCAAATCCCACATTATACTTTGAAGGAAAAAAAACAAAAAACCTGTATAATGTAGCCCTAAATACACTGTCCAGAAAAAATGATGGCTTATGTATGGATTAGATTATCTTACTTCATATCTTCTGACTAAAGAGCAACTGATAAATTTTTGATTATCATCATCATAATCATTTAACGTCCCTTTTTCCATGCTGGTATGGGTTGGATGGTTTGACAGACACTGATGAGCCAGAGGGTTGTGCTGAGATTCAATGTCTGCTTTGATGTGGTTTGCTCACCTAATACCAACCACAACCACAGCAGAGTGTACTGCATGTCTGCTAAGTTCACTGTCCTCATTTCACCACAGGGAAAATTCTCCATCATCAACTCAGCATTTTTTTTTTTTTTTCAATAAAATAGCTTTTAAGTATTAACAGCAAGAAATACTATGAATATATTTTCTCAGTAAACTTTCCTCAGAGTGAACTTTCCCTGTAGCAAATTGATGGTAGTGAACTTACCTATAATCGAGTGTACTAAGTAGTTTTTACATAGCACCAACACTAGTGAGGTCACCAAATAACTTGCAAGAAAAGTATTGGAGGAGGTGAAATTATAACAAAGGGGCAGGAACAGGTGTCTTGCTGAAGAAATGAATACTCTCCCCTAGAGAGAGAGAGAGAGAGATAGACAGACAGATGCGAGGGGAAGTGGGGGAGAGTGATGAGGGTGCACCTTTGAATATAAGAGAGAGGAATGCGGAAGAGGAAGGGTTGATGAGAGGATTGGTTAAGTGTGCCAGAGTGTGAAAGACAATCAGAGACTGGAAGTGAAGAGGATGCAGTGAATATCTAGAAAATATTTTTTAAAAAATAAAAAAAAAAACATATGCTGTACCCTGGTATACATAGTCTCTTTCTGTCAGAAATCTGAGAGATTTTGGAAAACAAGAAAACTTGAAAGATCAAAGGGTTAATAATAAAGAAAAGGTACAAAGGTGGAGAAATGTCATTTGTAGCGTCAATATTATGAAATAACAGAAAACAATTTTACTGGTGGCAGCATTCAAATGTGTTATGAGGAAATAATTATGCAACCTGGTAGTAATGTGTTGCACTGGTGATCACAGGGACATGGTTTCACTGCCATGCAGTGGGATTGAACGCAGAACCATGTGGTTGGGAATCATTCAGTGGTGTGGTGTGTTGTTGAGCAAAACATTTCATTTCAAGTTGTTCCAGTTCACTTAGCTATAAATGAGTGAGTAACCCTATGACAGACTGGCATCCCACTGAGGGGGGTGGGGTGATCTCAGTCACTTACACATCAAGATAACCAGGTAGCTGGCTCGGTGAGCCTTAGGACTCAAGACAGTAAAGTCCAGGGGTTGCTAATGATGATGGGGAAGAGGAGGAGGAGGAGGAAAAACAAAAAAATTAAAGCAACTAATAAGTTTTTCTTTTATTCTTTTATTTGATTTAGTGGAAGAAATCAACCCTAGGATTTATTCTTTGTAAGCCTAGTACTTATTCTCTCGGTCTATTTTGTTGAACCGCTAAGTTATGGGGACATAAACACACCAACATCAGTTGTCAAGCGATGGTGGCAGAGACAGACACACACACATAAACATATACACACACAATAGGCTTCTTTTAGTTTCTGTCTAACAAATCCACTGATAAGGCTTTGGTCAGCCTAAGGTTATAGTAGAAGACACTCGCCCAAGGTGCCATGCAGTGGAACTGAACCCAGAACCATGTGGTTGAGAATCAAGCTTTTTATCACACAGCCATGTTTCAGCAAATATGGGAGACAATTCTTGGTAGGTTTTAGTATTATTATGACCTCATCAGAGAAGAAAACACTTTACCATACCTGCCAGAGTAGTAACACAAGAATCACTAAGTAAATATACATGATTCCACATTGACTAGCATAGAAAACTAGAATATAAATTAAGGATATAAATTACTAAACTGATGAGCGAAGGAAGCTAGAATATAAAATGTAATGAATATAAATTACTTAGTGACTTCATCTGCATGAAAAAACAATAGTTATGACAATGTTTATTTGTACAAATTTAGTTATATAAAGGTCAGTGCAGTCTTCACAAGAAAATACTAAAAATGCTCTCACCTTACACAGAATCAGTCTTTGAACTGAGGCTAGAAAAAATCTACCCCTAACTAACTGAAAATCATCAAAAACATTTAAATAATAGTAACAGCACCAATAATAACAATGGTTTCAGCTTTTGGTACAAGGCCAGCAATTTTGGGTGGGGCGGGTGGTGGTGGTATTGGGGTAGTCAGTCACATTGACCCCCACCCAGAAGTGAACCAGTATTTATTTTATTGATCTTGAAATGACGAAAGACAAAGTCAACCCCAGCGTAATTTGAGCTGAGAATGTAAGGAATCAGAAGAAATATAGCAAGTCATTATGTCTGGTACCACTAACAATTTATCTTAGCTCACCATCTCAAAAACATTAGTAACAACTGTTAATAAAATACAGTTTAAGTTTTTATCCTAGTGGGTTTTTTTGGGGGGGGTCTTTTTTAATATGTATTTGGTTTATATTGTATTTCTCATCAGTTTCTTCTTTGAGAGATTTCTGGAAAAATAGAATCTTTTCTGAAATTCCAAAGTATCCAAGACATCTGCAGGAAACCATCATCAAAACATGCTAGAAGCTTTTGTATATTTCTTTCTTCCCAGTTGTCATTTTTTTTGTTTTGTTTTGTTTTGCTTCAGATATGGTTAATTATTTGATTAATTGATTGAATAATTGATTGACCGGTGGTAATGCAGATAGAAATAAATAAATATTTAAGTGAACTGGACATTAAGAATGCTGGCAGTGTAACACACCAGAATGTGGATATCAATCAGGAAATATTAATGTGTTCAGACAATAGTGGGGACAGCAGGGTGGACAGCAGAATGTAGTGGTTTTCAACTGGGGTCCAACTAACCCTTGGGGGTCCATGTAAGATTTTGTTGTTAAAATTTATTGGCAATAAATTGGTTATACTTCTACAATACACAAAATACATTAACAATTATTTCCTAAATAATACTTAATTATAAAAATATAATATGATTTTTTTTTAAACATAGAATGTAAGCTGCATACAAGAAGTGCTGAGCTCTAATTGTGGAGGGTACCCGAGGAAGGGGTAGACCCAGGAAGATGTGAGATGAAATTGTGAGAAAGTATCTTCGATGATTGGGCCTCACTGAGGAAATGACAAGGGACCAGGAAATGTAGTAAGTCTTTCTGTTTCCCAGATAGATGTGATCGTAATCGTAATTCCTTTGAAACTTGCAATGGTCATTTTATGATTCTTTGTGTATCATCTCCTTAGATGTAGATATTTTTCTTTTCGTTTCATGTGTAACTCCCAACACACTAAGCAGTTATTTCAAGCCAGTTTCGCTTGTCACCATATTGGGAATAATTTCTAACAGCAACAAAAAAAAAAAATGGGAGACAGACAGACAGACAGACTGAGAAGAAAGAGAGAAAGAGAGATAGCAAGAGAGAAAGAGAAAGAGAGTTTGTGTGTCTATATGTGTGTGTGTGTGTGTATATATGTATATAGTAAATAGGCTCATATTGCTGTGTCAGGAGATGTAAGAAACTAATGTTTCGGGCAGAGCTTCCTCATCTGAGAGATTTTTGCCAAAGTGGACCACCACCAGCTCACCAATTCTCCTGACTATGTTTACTTAGTATGACTTGAAATGAAAAGAAATATAACCTAGTTTGACCTGTGATACTTTTCTGTAAGAATTGACGGCAAAATTAATGAGAGGGAGAGAGAGAGAGAGAGAGAGAGAGAGAGAGTGTTAATGAAGAAAGACTCGAGACAATATATAATAAATAACACAGACAACCAACACTTCCAAACCAGTAGCTTGAGCTTCCCCAGGGATATGTTCTCTTTCCTATCCTTTTTCAATAGCTTTACACAGCTGAATTTGAAGTTGTTATGCCCCCTCCTCACCATCCCACTTTACAACAAATGCAGACAAACAGACAACAGCAGCACCACAACTACATACACTCAGGTAAGAAAACTATCAAAAACACATTACAAAACACATCATAACTCAAAGCAGATCAGTCAGGATTCATGTACAACCAATGATATGAGAAAGTGGTGGGAAGCCAGATTAGAGAATAGTGGAAGGCATGAGTGTTTCTGCATAGAGAAGGGAAGTGGAGGAGTTAATTCATTATTACAGTGAAAGAGAAATCTTAACACCCACAAACACACACACATGCATCTTTTATCTTTTACTTATTTCAGTCATTTGACTGCAGCCATGCTGGAGCACCAGCCTGGAGAGTTTTAGTTGAACAAATCGACCCGAGGACTAATTTTTTTTTATGTCGAGTACTTATTCTAGCAGTCTCTTTTGCCAAACTGCTAAGTGACGGGAGATACAAACACACCAGTTGTTAAGTAATGGGGGGGGGGCGTAGACACAAAGACACATACACATAGATGTGTGTGAGTGTGTGTATATATATATATATATAATAATAATAATATAATAATAATAATAATAATAATAATAATAACAATAATAATATGAGGGAATATTATTCCAAACTTACAGGGAAAAATTCAATTTAGAAATACTAAACCAAATTTCACAAAATATAATATATATATATATATATATTATATATATATATATGAAACGTTTTATTTATTATTTTGCACTTTACTTAATCATTGTTATATGTTTTATCTTATATTTAATCTTTCTATAAGATGTCATTTTTCTAAATGGTATAATTCAATTTTTCATTATTGAATTGATAAAAGGTGTTTTTTTTTCTAATTAATATATATTTCTTTCAGTTTCTATATACCAAATCCACTCAGAAGGCTTTGGTCAGCCCAAAGCTACAGTAGAAGACATTTGCCCAAGGTGCCATGCAGTGAGACTGAACCCAGAACCATGTGGTTGGGAAACAAGCTTCTTATCACACAGCCATGCCTGCACTGCTATATCTATCATTCTTATATAAGGATATTCCTGAGAGTGACTTTGAAGTTTCGGCAAGCTAAGCCATCATCAGCTGGCTGGAACTTCGAAGTCACCGTTAACAACATCCTTGCAATAAGAATAATAAATCTGGACAGTAGAAAAGTTTAAAGTAACCAATCAGATTAACGTAGAATTGTTTTTATTATAAACTAGCAGTATCACCCGGCGTTGCTCGGGTTTGTAAGGGAAATAACTATATAAGCATTTTTAGAGAGTTATAGCCCCAAAATAGCAAAAAAAATGCATTAAAAATGGGAAAAAAATAATGGTGAATTTTTTTTTAAATCGTTGACTCATCGTAGACATTTTTAGAGAGTTACTTCCCTTATATAATAGCGAAAAAATGCATTAAAATGGAAAAAAATGATGGTAATTATTTTTAAAATCGTAGACTCATCGTAGACGCGCGCTAATACCCAGAAGGGCTCAATATGAATCACGACTATAAGATACCCGGTTTTGGTTAAACTGCACCGCAAAATGTGGTAGTTAGGAATCTAAATCGTAGGAGACAGACACACAACTTCACTTTTATATATAAAGATGAACATAAAAACAAACATTAATATATATGTGTGTGCGTGTGTGTGTGTGTAAGAGAGAAATAGATGAGTAAAAGAGACATGAAAAGTTAATACATAGACAAACATGGGTAGAAACATAATCTTTGTTTATATTTTTATCTTCTACTTGTTCCAGTCATTGGACTGCAGCCAGGTTGGGGATGCTGCCTTTACAGGTTTATTCAAACAAATCAACTCAAGTACTTATTTGGCTTCTTTTTTTTTTTTGTGTCCTTGATAGTCCTTGATAGTGCCCCCTCCCCACTGCCACTCATTTGGCAACTGGTGTTGATTTGTTTACATTCTTGTAATATAGTGATATCCCAGCAAGGCTGCAATTCAATGACTGTAGCTAATAAGTGTGTGTGTAAACACATATTTCTCAAGCAGATAGCTTCTGGTTAAGTCTCACCACATGGTACCTCAGGCAAGTGTCTTCTACTGAAGGCCTGGGACAACAAAAGCCTTGTGAGCAGATTTAGCAGACAGAAAAATAGAAACTCACTGAATCCCATCTAAAACCTAAACATGCATGTGTGTGTGTGTATGTTTTAATGTCTGCTTGTCTTGCTTTCATGTGATAGTGATAAATAAATTTCATACAAGCAATGTTCTTTGTTTCTAATCTTCTGTGCAAATATACCTTACTTGTAAACAGGTGATAGATGGCAAGAGAAAGGACACCCAGCTGTAGCAGATCTGCCTCAATGACATCTGTCCGACCCATGCAAGCATGGAAAGGTGAGCATTAAAAACGATGATAACAATGACACTTATATCATCATCATCATCATTTAATGTCCATTATTCCTTCTGGCATGGGATGAATAGCTTGACATGAGCTGGCTAGCTGAAGACCTGTCTAAGCTCCGTGTCTGTTTTGGCATGGTTTCTACAGCTAGATACCCTTCCTGATGCTAACCACTTTACAGAGTGTGTTAGGTGCTTTTACACGGCAGCAGCACCCACAAGCCTGCAATATCACAATCACTTAGCTGAAAAGGGATGTAGGGGGACATGCCTGCATGCAAGGACAGTCACGACATTACTTAGCTAGATGTGTCTGCTCAAGCGCAACAAACCACCAGAAGTCTCTGTTGTATGTATATATAGGAATTAAATGATAATGAAAGGAAAAACAACGTTTAAGAACAGAAAAAAAACCAGAATATCAGAAGGTGGTTAGTGTCATAGAATGAGTTTTGTTTGAAAGAAAGATCTTGGAAAGAGAGGGAGGAGGAGGAGGAGAGAGAGGCTAAGATAAGAAAATAAAAGTTAATAAATAAAACATAAAAAGCAATAGACATACACACATAAACACACACATATATATAAACAAGTACACACATACATACATACACACACTGAATTATTAAGGTGGGAATGGGTAACGCAAAGTTAAGAGTTTAAAAAAATGGAAGGAATTGTGAGTTAAAAAAAAACTAGACAAATAATGATGATCATCATCATCATGATCATGATGATGACGATGATGATAATAGTGTTCTGTTTTTTTTTTCCTTTTACATTGGCACAAGGCCATAGCAATAAAAGTGATGATGACAAGGATGAGGATTGCATTAACAGCAATAATGCATATAATAATAATAAAAAAAAAACCAAAAAAAAAAAAAAAAACCAAACTTAAAAATGGTAAGAAAGACAGAGAAAAAGAAGATGTTTTAAGGATGCTGCAAGTGAGAGTAGGGGTGGGCGAGTGGGTGAGAGTGTGAGGTGACCACTGTTACTATAGCAAGTAAATCAAACAGAAAAATGATTTACATACACACCGTAACCTGCTCCATTAAGCAAATGAACAAAACTGCAGCCACAACTTACCAAGTGATTCCGTGGCGGATGCAAGAGATAGCAAGTAATACATACATTCCTATATGTGTGTGTATATGTATATCTGTGTGTGTGTGTGTGTATACATACATATACGTATATATATATATTTATATATATATATATATATACACACACAAAACATATATATACACCCACACGCACATATATACACACACACATATATACACACACACATATATACACACACACATATATACACACACACATATATATACACACACACACATATACACACACACATATATACACACACACATATACACACACACATACACACACACATACACACACACACACATACACACACACACATACACATACACACACACATATATATATATATAATACAATGTAGTGAGAGAGAAAGAGAGAAAGAGAGAAAGAAGGCAAGGAGCAAGAAAGGGTGTGTGTAATTGTGTGCGTGTGTGTGTGTGTGTGTGTAGGTGTGTGTGTGTGTGTAGGTGTGTGTGTGTGTGTGTGTAGGTGTGTGTGTGTGTGCGTGCATGACAGCTATTCACTACTCCATCATGTCCAGTTTAAACAGCCACTTGGTTCACAATCACCCAGTCATTCGTTCATCCATTCACCTCCATCTCTCTAAATTCTCGCAACTGCCGCCACCCCCAACCGCCTCCCCACTATCATTGCTGCTGTTGCCACCACTCCAATTTCTTTTTTTCTTTCTTTTTTTACTTTGCATGTCCATCTTTAGCCTGTCCGTATTCTTACTCTTCCTTCTCTTTCTCGCTCCGCATCAACTTAGTGCCCATCTACATCTGAGCTAACCTTCCATTCCACCTGCACCCCACATCCCTTCGACTCACCGACATATCCAGGGTACCCCTTCAGCTAATGTACCCTGGATATCTTTCCCTCGCTTTCTCCTACCAAACAGATAGTACCCAATATCCACATCCCTTTACTATAAATTTACACCACATACACACACAGACACACACAACATGCATATACACATACACCACACACAACACACATATGTAGATGGGTAGTTAGGTAAAAGAGAAAGAAAGAGACATTACCACACTGAGTGCAGTTCATTCCTCTATCTATCTATCTCTCTATCTATCTATCTATCTAGTAACCCATCTATTTACGCACCCATTCATCTAACTAGCTATCAACCCTACTATCTAAGTAGCCAAAAGCTACGCAGTTACCAAATGAGCCAACTACCCTTCACCACCCCATCTATTTACTGATCTATCTATCTACCTACCTTACTGTCTACCTACCGAGTTACTCAGACATCAATCTATCTATCTATCTATCTATCTATCCGTCTGTCTGTCTGTCTATCTAATCACTAACAAACACTATTTCTCTCCTTCTTCGAAAATCAGAAAGTGTGTGAAAAATGTTTCATGGGAAACGTTATTCTCTGAAGTAAATAAATCACCAACAGTTTTATAAATTATATGGCAAAACTATTGGCAGCTAGAATACACAATTTTCATTTTAAGAGCCACATAAGGTTTGTAAATAACCAACAATATTAGAGAGCAGGACAGTGTGGTGGTGGGGAGGGACGTGAGGAGAGAACGTGTAGTGTGGGTGCAAGAGTGTAAGGGTATGTGTATGTGAGAGAGTAAAAGAGTGGGAGAAAAACAAAGAGATAGAGAGAGAGAGAGAGAGAGAGCAATTGAAATGCAGTAAAACAATGAGAGGGAGAGCACTGGTGTGTGTGTGTGAGAGAGAGAGAGAGAGAGAGAGCAATTGAAACAGTAAAACAAAGAGAGTGAGAGATAGCCTATGAAACATGGAGGGAAAGATGGAGAAAGAGACCGTAAAATGGTCAGGGAGTGGGTATGAAAACCAGATATTAGTGGTGGAAGAGGAGGAGAGAGAGATGATGATGATGATGAGGATGATAATGATGAAGATGACAAAATGGGTAATGCTAGAAATAGACAGAATGTGAGAAAGAAAAAGCGAAAGGGTGGGAGAGAGGGGAGGTCAGAGAGTAAACCGGAGTTGCATAGAGAGTAAAGAATGTCCGTGTATCTCTCTAAAAAGTATCCCAAGGGTCTGGGATGAAAAGAAGAAAAAAAGAGGTAGAAAGGTCCAAGCTAAGAGAGAGGGTGGATGACGGCTGCCGTAGAGTGAGAGTAGCAGTAGTAGTTGTAGTAGTAGTAGTAGTAGTAGTAGTAGTCGTCATTGCTGGTAAAGTGAAGAGGGATGTGTGTGTGTGTGTGTGTGTGTGTTATTTTTGCTTAAAGAGCCAAGAAATGCTGTACAACCATTAGCTCAACCTCCTCCTCCTAACTAACCCCTGCTCGCACACCACCACCACCACCATCTGCATCACTTGCTGCACCATCAACACCACTGCAGCCTCCATCACTACTACCAGTGCACACCATCAAAAGCTAATGTACATTAAAGATATCACATAGAGACCCCACCGCTACCACCACCACCACCAGAGTTACTATGATATATATCATATATGTGTGTGTGTGTGTGCACATAAATGTACACTCACAGATATAAGAGTCACACACACACACACATAAACACATACATATATATATATGTATGTATAAAGTGTATTGATGTGTGTAGGTGTCTGTCTGTATGTGAGTGCATGCGTCTGTCTCTCGTCCTATCAGCATTCCTGATTTGTAAGAAATCATCACAGGATTTCTCCGACCAGCAAAAATTCTTCATGATAAACTGTTTTGTAGAATAACTATTATTCATTCAGAAGTGAAATGTTTGCTCTTCACATAAATAGTTTCTCTGGCATCTTTGCTACCAATACTGATACTACCACAACCACCACCACCACCACCACCACCACCATCACCACCACAATGATTTCCCCATCCCCCACCTGACCCCATACTATTGTAGTTAATAAAACTATAAATGCTTCTCATATAGTTTGTCACACTAATGTTAGTACCGCCAGTACTACAACCACCACCACCACCACCACCACCATCACATTTATCAACAGCAGCACTACTCCTTAACTACTTCAATTGCCCCATTAGACTTTAGTGCTGGGCTTGGCCAACCACCTCAAATAAATCTTCTCGAGTTAACACTGTTGCACATTGACTGAGTCCACTGTGTGTATCTCAATAGCAAGTATCACTTTGCAAGCCTTTTAATTATAACAATTGATATAACAAGCCACTTCCAACTGCACTGCAATCCGGCGCAAAATGGCCTCAGCCCCACCCCACCCCTCTCAAAAGATCTTTGCCTTGGAAGTTATTTGGTGACCATGTCAGTGCTGGTGCCACGTAAAAAGCATCCTGTTGACACTGTAAAGTGGTTGGCGTTTGGAAGGGCATCCAGCTGTAAAAACCATGCCAAAACTGACCTCGCCTGTGCTGACACCACATAAAAAGCACTCAGTCCATGCTGCTGGGTGGTTGGTGTTAGGAAGAGCATCCAGCTGTAAAAACCATACCAAAACAGACACAGAAGTCTGGTGCAGTCTTCTGCCCAGTCAGCTTCTGTCAAACCGTCCAACCCATGCCAGCATGGAAGGCAGACGATGATGATGATACCTTTGCTGGCACTAAATGATCTACAAAAATGCCCTCGCTGGCACTAAATGATCTACAAAATTGCCCTCACTGGCACTAAATGATCTGCACAACATGTACTCACAAATAAAACTACACCCCCACACAACATGCCCTCACTGCCACACTATACTATACAACATTAGTATGTAGCATGCCCAACCAACATGCCCTTGCTGCCAAACTTTACTCCAAACAATATGCACTCATGGCCACACAATACTACAAACAGCATGCTCTCATTGCAAAACAACACATCATAACATGACCACACTCTGTAAAACTACAATCCACGCAACATGTGCTTGCTAATAAATGACACCTCACACAATATGGCCTCACTTATCAACGAATCCGTTCATCTAAATCTTACTGCATTTAACATACCAAGAATGTGTACATCAAATGAAGCTTAACAGCAACAGCTAATGTTTGTTTCTTTTGTATGTGTTTAACCCAGTAGCATTCAGATTACTCTGTCAAATAGAACTCTTATAGATTCACATTATTTTGAATTGATCATGCATTATCATGTAGCTTCAAGATTTTGGTGACGTGATTATTTTGAGAATGACATTCTAGGGTAGGTGAGAGGCAAGAATCTGGCTGGTTTGAACAAGATAAAACAGGTAGGATATTTTGGCCAGATATGGCCAGCTTAACCCTTTAGTATTGAGATCTCAATCTGTCAAATCTAATATGCATTTACTCACAATGTTTTGAATCAATCATGCAATATCAGGTACTTTTGAGATTTCAATGATGTGACTTTATTTCAGGATGACATTGTAGGGTAGGTGTGAGAGACTGGATCTAGCCGGTTTGAACATAAAACAGGTAGAATATTTAGGCCGGATATAGCCAGTTTAATTGCTAAAGGGCAAAATGCTATGGGTTAAATATTACTGTTTTAACAACAATTCATCTTTCACCATTCTGGATCAACAAAATGTATAACAGTCAAGAACTAGAACTAATAATTAACTATGATCCCACAGGTCACTTTCATGCAAGGGCCCCTTATCGTCTTTTAAAATGCTATCTGCAGAGGTTTTATCTCTTATGCTCTTTGGATAGACAAAGATCTCTGATACACAAGGGCTATATAGTTAGGAAGCTTGCTTTGGAGCTATCTGGTGTGAGGTTCAGTTCCACCATGAGGTACCTTGGGGAAGTGACCTCTACTATAGCACTGGCCCAACCAATGTGAATGAATTTGGCAAATGGAAACTGTGTGGGAGCCTATCATATATATATATATATAGGTACAATCATGGTTGTGTGGCAAGAAGCTGGCTTCCTAACCACATGGCTCTAGGTTCAGTCCCACTGCATAGCACCTTGAGCAAGTGTCTTCTACTATAGCCTCAGGTCAACCAAAGCCTTGTGAGTGGATTTGGTAGATGGAAATTGAAAGAACCCCGTAGTATATATATTATATTACATTATATGATATATATATATATTATATTATATTATATTATATTTTATTTATGTGTTTGTCTTTGTGTCTGCATCTGTCCCACCCCCACTGCTTGATAACTGATGTTGGTGTGTTTACAACCCCATAACTTAGTCATTTGGCAAAAGAGACTGGCAGAATAAGTACTAAGCTTAAAAAGAAAAAAAAAATGTCCTGTGGTTGATTTGTTTGACTAAATCCCTCCGAGCTGGTGCTTCAGCCTTGCCACAACCAAATGACTGAAACCAGCAAAAGAATAAAAATATTGTTTTTATTTTAAGTCTGGTACTTATTCTTTTGCTCAACTGCTAAGCTGAAGGAACATAAATAAACCAACACCCAAATGGTGATGGGTGGCAAATGCAAAAACAAACACATGCACACACACGCACAATGGGCTTCCATACAGGTTCCATTTACCAAATTCACTCACAGGGCATTAATTAACCCAGGGCTGTAGTTGAAGACACTTGTCCAAGGTGCCACACATTGGGATTGAATCCGAAACTACATAACAGTGATCTAAGCTTCTTAACCACCCACCTAAATTTTTTTTTTTTTTCCTTATAAATGACCAAGGGAAAGCAAAGGGATTAGATACTGAGGCTACAGGAATTAGAACAAGGAGGAGGAAAATGGAAATATAATGGTGATAATGAAGAAAAATAGGAAGAAGTGCATCAGCTACAACAAGAACAGTAGAGGAAGTTGTAGTAGTATCCGAATGAAACTGCTTGTTTAGTAAGTACTACACGAAAAATGAGGAGGACAGTATAAAAGGGAGGATGGAGCAAAGCACTGCAGGCATGGCAGGAACACATTTCCAAGAACACAGCTATTCTATAAAGTCAAGATTAAGACATTTAGATACAAGTTGAGGAAAACATAAACAGACCAGATAGAGAGAGAGAAAGTAAGACAGAAGAGGACAGTGTTAAAGAGAATGAAGGAGAAGGGAGGGAGGGGGGAGGAGATAAAAAGTGAGGGAGATGAATGGATTTCAAGAAGGAAGCCAGAGTGTCTAGTTGCCAGGCAGAGGCTGCAATCAACCAACCAGAATGTTGGATGTCTTGACAAAGAGAGACAAACAGTATGTCCAATGGATCCACGAGACACCTGTTTAAAACCAAACATTGAGACAACAGCCACAATATCACTTAACAGAGGAGATAAGATAAAGAGGAAAGAAGGAAAGTTGAAAAGTGGGGGGGAAGGTGGGGGACTGAAGAAAGGGGAAGCGAAACTATTAAACCTTATGGCTTCCTCTCAGCTATTTTCAGAGACAGTAAAGATTTGGTGTGGCTAGAAAAGCAAACAGGTACGCTTCATATTTATTTTCTCATTTTTATATAAACATGACATCGCAGCATTCATAACGCTGGTAGCAACGTAAACTTACGCAAAACAAACTCATTAAGTACACCGACACTCCATTGTATAATATTCAAACCAGCCTAGGGTTGTGCATCGATGTGGTCGTGCAACATTGCAATGAATAGCAGCCAAATTTCCCTCATTTCCTTACAGAATCTGCCTTGCAACAAAAGAAGGAGATAGGGAGGTGGGGATGATACATTAGATTATGTACTCCAAGGTAGGCTGTGCTTAAAATGAAAAAAGCCAATTGCTGAAGGTTAGAAACAACTTCGATGATCAGAGTTCTGCTTGATCAGGGATAGTTACAATCTAAATAATTCCATAGCAAGTTGGCCTCAGCAGGATTTGAACTCAGAACATCACAAGCTGAAACAGGCACAGGACCTGAAGTTTTTGGGCAAAGGAGGTTAACTAATTCTATCAATCCCAGTTTTTTACTGACCTTAGAGGGATAGAAAGCAAAGTAGATTTCAGCAGGATTTGAACTCAAAACATAAAGAGGTGTATCTAAATACCACTAGGTATTTATTATTATTTATATTTATTATTATCATATTATTATATATTATTATATCTATTATATTATTATTATTATTATTATTATATTCCCCACGTCCTGCAAGCTGCCTTTGTGGCAAAAATTTGAAATAATAATAATAATAATAATAATAATTATTATTATTATTATTATTATTATTATTATTAGATTTTATTCATCTTTGTTGTATATTACCATTAGGATCAATCAGGTACTGGACAAGGATGCTAATTATTTTTCCGTTTTTTTAACTTAATTTTTGAGAGCAGTCAGGTTCATTTTTAGTATCCTCGTTTGTGAAAGCAGTCGAGTTTATTTGAGATATTCTCATTTTAAAAATCATCCCCGGCTAATCATTGAGAGGATGTTGGGTGTTGCCTTGGCAGAGGTTTGCGCTCTCTGAGTGCTCTTGTTGTTGTTGGCATTATTATCATTATTATTATAAAGCAGAAAGCTAACAGAATTGTTAGCAATGATGGTAAAAATGCTAAATGGCATTTCTTCTAACTCCTTACATTCTGAGTTGAAATTCTGTTGAGGTTGATTTTGTCTTTTATCCTTTCAGTACCAGTATAGCACTGGGATCGATGTAATTGACTTACCTCCAGCCCCCAAATTTTAGGCCTTGTGTTTATAGTAGAAAGGGTTATTGCTATTATTATTATTATTTCTATCTTCCTTTCTTCTGATTTAACTGTGTCAGGTTTCAGCTCCTTCCTGAATCTTGGAGACACAACACTTTCCTCAACACATGAGCTGTTCCAAATATTGCTGCCAACTGTGTACTTCCAATAAACTTTGGTGATATTTGCAGCTTTTCATGCCAGATGATCCCAACCTCTCTTTCATTTTGTCTTTGAAATCCAATCACAAAGCTTTGGTCAGCACAAGGATATAATAGAAGACATTTGCCTAAGGTTCCACACAGTGGGACTGAACCCAGAACCATGTGGTTGGGAAGCAAGCTTCTTACCACAGAGCCACACCTGCGCCTAAACATAGTCCTATGTAGCATCCCTGAATAATGCACATAATTTGTGTAGGACAAGAGGATATGGTTTGAAGGAAATTTTACTGTTATTTCTTGCATGCTGAGTGAACATATGAAGGCGCTGTTGTTGATACACATGAAACTACACATAAAGCTGCAATCTTCATGAAGTGGGTATAGCACAGTGAAACAAAATACCCTTGGAGTACAAGATGGCAGTGTCCTTTCGGTAGCATTTGAACTTAAAATGTACATGTTCTGAGGGCATTTAGCCTGCTGATTGATTTGGCCTACCTTGACAAGATGGTACTATCATGGAGATGCTCCCTTTGAATGAAATTCTAACTGATGAGATGTTCGCTTTAAGTTCCACAACTCAAGCGACCGACATTAATAATCTGTTGTAATATGGAAGCATTGCAACAATAACAGCAACAACAACAACGGCTGTACTTGCTGCAAGGTAATATACAACAAAGATAAATACAAACACACACACGGAAACACAAACAAACACAGATTTACACACAGACACACACAATGATGCACACATACACACAGATGCATGCACACATACACACAGATGCATACACACATACATTTAGATGCATAAATACACATACACACACACACACACAGAAACAAACAAACACAGATTTACACACGGACACACACAAAGACGCACACACACATACAGCCAGACACACATTCACGCACAGTCATTGACAAACACAGATGCGCACACACACACACAAACACTAACACACTCGCTGAAAAACACAGAGACATACACAAACTCAAACACACACACACACACATAAGTACACAAACATGCACGCACCCACAGAGAAAACATAACTAAAACATACGACCAAGATCAATCTGTGAGCAAGGTGAACTTTTAATCATCATTAAAATGCAAATGTAATTACGATGCTATGAAAAGTTGATAATCTCCTCCCTAATTTTCAAATTCCACTCATTACAACATTTCAGTTTTATTTTATTTTTTTAAATTCTATTTTTATTTAAGTTTATTTCATTTTATTTTCCTATTCCTTCTATGGTTTTATATGGATTATCTAAAATAATATTTTGCTCATTCAATTTACAGCAAGTTAGCTTCTCTCTCTCTCTTTCTCTCCTCCCTCCCTCTCCGTTCCTTAGTTAATCTCAATTTTCTCCAAAAGACAACTGCAAATATAAATGTGAATTTGTATTTTATAATTGTTCTTGTTATTGTATAATTTTTTTTATATTTAAATTTATATTTGCTTTTTTATTTCAATTCTTCTGTTTTTGTTGCTTTTTATCTTCATTTCCTTTACAATTTTTATTATTTTTACTTCACTTATTTATTCATTATTTTTTTTCTTTAAAATAATTTTTCATCTTTCCAAACAATTTTAATAATTTCAGAAATGATTAATGAATTAAAAACTTATTTTTGTCTATTTACTAAGCTTCCTATGACAATGAGAACAAGAAATACGTTTACAGATCTTTCTATAATAGTTGGCATGATTTTTGATGTCTGCCTCTAATCAGTTACTTTGGGAGAAGCATGGTGCCAGGTTCAAGTATAGATTACAGCTCGGAATAAATCTAACATCAAATTACCACTTGCAATTTATCTGATAAGCTGGATCCTCATCATTATCATCATCATTTAACGTCTACTTTTTCATGCTTGCATGGGTCAGACGGAATTTCTTGAGGTAGATTTTTCTGAGGCCAGATGTCCTTCCTGACACCAACTCTTACCTGTTTCCAAGCAAGGTAATATTTTGCCATAGGTAGGCATGTTTTTTATGAAAGACTGGAAGCAAACAATGTCGCTTGGATGACAATGATACTCGTTTACAACCATCACGATGCCCAGGTGATAGCACACGGAAATGTGTAAACAAACACAAACATGCATGCATACAGACAGACAGATATATAATGGATAGATCCAACCCATCATGGGAACTGTAAAAAATCTATAAAACTTTCCAGAAGTTTATCATTTTAATATATATGAGCATGTCAAGATATGCAACTATATGCATGAGAATGCATACATAAAACATACAGCTTTTTCTCTATTGGCAAGAAATCTTAAAATAAAACTGAATAATGACATAGATACATACATGCATATGATGGGCCGCTCTCAATTTCCATCTACGAAATCTACTCACAAGGCATTGGTTGGCCAGGGGTTATAGAAGAAGACACTTGCCCAAGGTGCTGCACAATGAGACTGAATCTAAGATCACATCATTGGGAAGCAAGCTACTAAACCATACAGCCATATCTGCACTTGAGCACAGAAAACCAAAACTGATGTGATGTAAGCATTTCAGGGACTAAAGCAGTGTCACAGAGCCTAAGTTTTTGGATAGAGCCTATTGTGAAAGAAAAGATAAAATAGCTCCGCCCCACACATCTGAAACATAGACCAGTATTCATTTTGCATTATACTATCAAGCACCTGTTCAATTTCAGCCCATATCTTTATGTGGTGCTTCACTAATTTGGGATAAAGCCATTCTTAAGTGGCATGTGTGATAGCTGGAAACACAAATCATGAAATGTCTAAGTTGTAAATCTAGAATATTGACAAGAATTATCTTTTATCTTTTACTTGCTTCAGTCATTAGGCTGCAGCCATACTTGGACACCACCTTGAAGAATTTTAGTCACACTAACTGGCTCCAGTTCTTATTTTTCATTTCAAGCCTGGTACCTATTTCATTGGTCTCTTTTGCTGAACTGCTAAGTTACGGAGACATGAGCACATGAAGACTGATTGTCACGCAGTGGTGAGAGACAAATACAGGCAGGCAGACACACATGCACACATGATAGGCATCTTTCAGTTTCTGTCTACCAAATCTACTCACAAGGCTTTGGTCAGCCCAAGGTGCCATGAAACGAGACTGGATCTGGAGCCAAGTGGTTGGGAAACAAACTTTGTCACACAGCCACACCTGTTACTATATTGATTCATTTTTCACAATGAAGTTTTGAATACCCAAAACTGTTTATTTAGAATATATGTTGAATTTTTTGAAGAGCATCCAAAATGTGACGTATGAATTTGCTGGACAATAATGCCTCTGGTCACAATTCTTATTTACCTGATATGGCATGCATGTTGGAAATGAAGGTGACCTTTTCAAAACAAATATTTTTTATATCTAGTGTGGGTCTGACAGAAATTGTTCCAATATTGATAGCTGGTTGAAAATGAACCAGTTCAGCATTCCTTTACAGGTATATAGTGATTATGTTTTTTTCTTCTGGGTATTCTCAAAATTTTTGAAAACATGTTTAGGTTTGGCAATACTGATTTGGATGAAGAAATGTCACCTCAAGAAGTAGTAACTCCAACCCATTCTTTGAAACAAAGAGATACAAAGAGGTGCAAGCATGACTATGTGGTAAGAAGCTTGCTTCCCAGTTACATGGTTCCAGGTTCAGTCCCACTGCACGTCACCTTGGGCAAGTGTATTCTACTATAGTCTCAGATCGACCAAAGCCTTGTGAATGGATTTGGTAGACAGAAACTGAAAGAAGCAAAGGCGGCGAGCTGGCTGAAGCATTAGCACGCCGGGCAAAATGCTTAGCGGTATTTCGTCTGCCATTACGTTCTGAGTTCAAATTCCGCTGAGGTCGACTTTGCCTTTCATCCTTACAGGGTCAATAAATTAAGTACCAGTTATGCACTGGGGTTGATATGGACTTAATCCGTTTGTCTGTCCTTGTTTGTCCTTTCTGTGTATAGCCCTTTGTGGGCAGTAAAGAAAGAAGAAACTGAAAGAAGCCCATTGTGTAAAGTCAAAAGACCATGTTTGTTTTATTTTATTTTTGTTCTAATTGTATAATTATTTTCCTTTTGTTGTATAGCTGAAAGGCGTTTGTCCATTGTTTATGTATAATTCTATTTCATTGTACATGTATAATGCTATTACATTTGTCCGACAGTCGAAAGACCCTTTCTGCTGTTTACTTATTTGTTTTCGTATATGTACATTCATTTGCCCTGCCCAGAGGCTTCATGCTTTTAGCTTAGATCCCTGGCCAAACCCGTTTCAAGAACTATCAGAGAGAAGTGGGCGAAACTACATGGACTCCGACCGAAAAGGCAATTGGCTGCAAATGATCCATGTGTCATGTTTTACCATTGTCATGTTATCGTCCTTTTTCCCCGCATTGTGTTTTTTTCTGTTCTACCTTTGATTTCATAAGTTTGTGTGTGTGTGTGTGTGTGTGTGTGTGTGTGTGTGTGTGTCTTTGTGTGTGTGTGTGTCTTTGTGTGTGTGTGTGTCTTTGTGTGTGTGTGTGTCTGTGTTCCACACACCCCACCCCGCCCCCACGCTGTTGCTTGATAACTGATGCTACTGTGTTTATGTTTCCGTAACTTAGCTGTTCGGCAAAAGATACTAATAGAGTAAGTACTAGGATTACAAAGACTAAGTCCTGAGGACGATTTCTTTGGCTATAACCCTTTAAAGGCAGTGTTCCAGCATGACCACAACCAAATGACTGAAACAGACACCCAGATAAAACACTCTTCGAATTTCGCAGAGACAATGCAACAACTAACCACAGCGTTTAGACTGCAACCTTTGGATATCATTGCTGCTGTTGCTGTTGTTGACTGTGTGTACGTCACACCAGTATCACAATAACTATGGGGAAACAGATGCAATGCAATTTGCACAATGCACACAAGGAAGCAATTAAACAGTGCAAGTGCAGAATAAACAAGATTGGTGCCACCAAAGTATTGCACATTCATTATTGCAGTTGCTTTTGCAGGCGTTCTTCCATATTAAAAGAACGAAGTGGGGTGGACAGAATAGAGGGAGAGAGAGAGAGAGAAGCCAAAATTTATATTAAATTTCCAACAAAAAAAAAAAAGCATTAATATTTACCATCTAATTTGTTTCAAATAATCATATAATATTCCAAAAAATTTTAATCAATTCAAACTTTTCTTAAGTTCTCTCTCTCTCTCACACACACACACACAGACTCGTATATGAATGTATTTAAATACATACATATATATATATATATATATATATATATATATATATATATATATATATGCACACATACATGCAAATATGCATGCATAACATATCTATACATATGCATACATACATATAATAATGTGAAATGCAATAATGAAGTTAGAACAAAACTAAATTTCTCAATATTTAAATTAATTTACATTTTATGTGTGCGTGTATGTGTCTACTTTGAGTGTCAAGTGTGACTGAATTACACATACACAAAGTCAACTACATACATAACCAAATCTCTATTTTTTTGTAAGATATATATACATACATATATGTATGTATGTACATATATATAAAATCTCTCACCCATACAAGCATGGGAAATGAAAGTAAAAACAAATGAGCAATATGTGTATATACATATGACTTTTGTTGTCATAAGAAAACTTAATTGCAGGATATAAAAATTTTATAGAATAGACTTCAAGTTGATAAATGGAAACCTTAATTAAATCCAATTATGTATTATGCATGTGTGTATATATATATACGCCTATCCATAATTCAATTAGCCACCTAGCTTCATATGTATATATGTAAACTGACCCGGTATGTATGCATATATGTATATATATATGTGTGTGTATGTGTGTACATATATATATATACATGTGTGTGTGTGTATATATACATATCCAGAAGTACGCACACATTTAAGTATTCTCAAGCAAAGCATAGAAATTTGATTGTGAGAGCCACATGAACTTACAATAATTAATAGATTTTCGAAACTTGTAGTTTAACAATTAATTTTCAAAAGTTTATATTTCATATTTATTTAAACATATATATATTAGACATGTGTTCATTTTTTAAGTCAATTGTAGTGTATGAAAATTTGGCTGCTATTTCTAGACTAAGGGTCTGCATAAAGTTTGCTTTGTTGGCTCCAACAATTCTTAGATGGGGTCAACTTGTTTAATATCAGGTTGTCCACAATCCAGCAGATCTCTAATCTCTAATCAAAGGCATTCCACTCATGACCATTTCTTTCATTTTTTTTTTCAGACACAAGCACAGGCATGGCTGTGTGGATATGATGCTTGTTTCCCAACCATGTGGTCTTTGGTTCAGTCCCACTATGTGAAAACAAGTGTCTTCAGTTTTAGCCCCGGGCAAACAAAAACCTTGTTAGTAGATTTAGAAGACAGAAATTGAAAGATGTCAGTCATATATATATCTATATATATAAAACACAGGATGTGTGTCTGTCAGTGTGTTTGTCATGTCATTAAAACTCGAGATCCATCCAACTGATTTTAATGAAATTTTTATACATGCATCATGTAGGGTTCATGGAGTGTCATGAGCCAAAACATTTTCAACCTCTTGCCTAATGCAGACCCAGAGGCAGATAAACCGCTTTTTTAAAGCATTTTTGCAGCATTAAGGCCAGTAACTTGAGTATCCAGTCGCTTTCTTCAAGATTTGCAACAAACATTAATCAAGCTCCTCAAATTGCTGTTGACTAAAAAAAAATTTCCAATACCAACTATGGGCCCCCAAAAATGCAGATACACACACACACAAACACAGATAACATGTGTATATGTGTTTGTCCTCCATCACAGCTTGGCAACCAGTGTTGGTTTGTTTATATTCCTATAACTTAACACTTTAGAAAAATAGACTGGTAAGATATGTATCAGACTTAAAAATAAATATTGCGTTTGATTTACTAGTCTAAACCCTTTAAAAGCAATGTTTCAGCATGGCTGCAATCCAATCACTGAAAGACGCAAAAGATAAAAGATCAGGTCTTTTTTTTTTTCCAATTTTCACTTAACATTATCAAATGTATCTTCCTTTTCCTAGGTCAGTAGTATTTGATTTGAGGAACCTCTGGCTTCTATTTCTAGTAGTTTTAATGGATGTACACAGATCCTTTCATTGACTTTTCCTCTCTGTGTAAATTAAAGTTGATAATTGATGTCTAAGAACAAGTAGTCACAACATGGAATTCAACACAGCAGTGCTTCTGTCTTTGATTTCAAAGGAATATGAAAGTTAAGTCATCTTTTTATCAATCAGTGGTAGGAGACAAACACAGACAAAATGACACACACACACACACATATATCATCATCATCATCATTTAGCGTCCGTTTTCCACGCTAGCATGGGTTGGACGGTTCAACTGGGGTCTGTGAAGCCGGAAGGCTGCATCAGGCCCAGTCAGATCTGGCAGTGTTTCTACGGCTGGATGCCCTTCCTAACGCCAACCACTCCGTGAGTGTAGTGGGTGCTTTTTACGTGCCACCCGCACAAGTGCCAGACGGAGCTGGCAAACGGCCACGAACGGATGGTGCTTTTACGTGCCACCGGCACGGGGGCCAGGTAAGGCTGGCAACGGACACGAGCGGATGGTGCTTTTACGTGCCACTGGCATGGGGGCCAGGCGGGGCGGCACCGGCAACGACCACGATTGGATGGTTCGCTTAACCACAGCTGCAATTTCCACTGATGTTGATCGACCTCAATTTTGGCTCTGCTTTCTGATATCTGATTTGATTTGCTTTGATTTTGATTTTGAGTGTTCTCACTGGTCTTGCCGGGTCTTCTCACGCACAGCATACTTCCATAGGTCTCGGTCTCTAGTCATTTCTTTGGTGAGACCTAAAGGCTCACAATCATGAGGTAGTGAGTTCAATCCCCGGACCAGGCTGTGTGTTGTGTTCTTGAGCAAGACACTTTATTTCATGCTACTCTTGTTCACTTAGCTGTAGAAATGAGTTGCAACATCACTGGTACCAAGTTGTATCAGCCTTTGCCTTTCCCTTGCATAACATCGATGATTTGGAGAGAGGAGGCTGGTATGCATGGGCAACTACTAGTCTTCCATAAAAAATCTTGCCCAGACTTGTTCCTTGGAAGGGAACTTTTTAGGTGCGATCTCATAAGTGACCATGAGAGCGCACCTAAAAAGTTCCCATCAAAGGAACAAGTCCAGGGAAGATTTTTTATGGAAGACTAGTAGTTGCCCATGCATACCAGCCTCCTCTCTCCAAATCATCAATGTTATGCAAGGGAAAGGCAAAGGCTGATACAACTTGGTACCAGTGATGTTGCAACTCATTTCTACAGCTAAGTGAACAAGAGTAGCATGAAATAAAGTGTCTTACTCAAGAACACAACACACAGCCTGGTCCGGGGATTGAACTCACTACCTCATGATTGTGAGCCTTTGCACTATGCGTGTGCATACTATATATATACATATATATATATACAATGGGCTTCTTTCAGTTTCTGTCTACCAAATCCACGCACAAGGCTTTGGTCCAACAGCATAGTAGAAGGCATTTTCCCAAAGTGTCATGAAGTGGGACTGAACCTAGAACCATGTGGTTGGGAAGTAAGCTTCTTACCACACAGCCACATCAGTCAGAGTACGAAAACAAAAACAAGGGCACTGCACTTCTACTTGCTAAATAAGAAATAAAAAATAAAACCCCACCAAAAGACCACCTCCTTGTCAGATAAATAAAGCTTAGAGATGGTGATGATGGTTGAAGTGATGATGGAGGAGACAATGGTGATGGTGGGGGTGGCGATAAGAGTAGGAGTAGCTGAGGAGAAAGGGATGGCGTTGGTGGTAGTGATGATTAAATTACTGCGAAAAGATATATATAATGAAAGTGGAGACATTTTTCATTTTACATGCCAACAAGTGATAAAAGCAAACATTTTTGGAATTTATGAACTAAAAAAAAAGTATTATACTTCCTAAGATATCAATGTCCTGATGGTGATGGTGATACTACTGGTGGTGATGGTGGTGGTGGTGGTGGTTTTGGTGATAGTATTAGTAGTAGTAGCAGCAGGAGGAGGAAGAAGAGGAGGAGGATGAAGAGGAGGAAGAGAGGAACAGGAGGAGGAGGAAGAGGAGCAGGAGCAGGAGGAAGAGGAACAGGAACAGGAGGAAGAAGAGGAGGATGATGAAGAGGAGGAGAAGAGGAACAGGAGCAGGAGGAAGAGGAGCAGGAGGAAGAGGAGCAGGAACAGGAACAGGAGGAAGAAGAAGAGAAAGAGGAGGAGGATGAAGTGGAAAAAGAAGAAGAGGAGGAGGAGCATCATTTAAGGTCTGTCTTCCATACTAGCACGGGTTTCATGGTTTGACAGGAACTGGCAAACCAGAAGACTGCATCGGGATTCACCGTCTGTTTTGGCATGCTTTTTACAACCGGATGCCCTTCCTAATGCCAACCAACTTGATAACAATAATAATGATAATCCCTTCTAATATGGCCACAAGGTGTAAGCTGTTGTGAGAGGGAGACAGTCAATTACACAAGTTTCAGAACTTGACTAGTACTTATTTCATCGACCCTGTAAGGGTGACACGCAAGGTTTGCATTGACAGAATTTAAACTCAGATTGTAAAGCGAGAAGAAATGACATTCTGCAATTTTTGTCCTGCATGCTAACGATTCTTCCAGTTCACCACCTTAATAATAATAATAATAAAGGCCAGATATAGTAAACTTCAGGAGGGACAAACAAGAGTGCCTAATAATTGACGTGGCAGTGCCAGATGATCAACATATCATGAAAGAAAGAGAAAAGATTGATAAATATGGAAACCTGAGAATTGAGATCACTAAGATGAGACAGTTACGAGAGTCAAACATAAAAGTTATCCCTATTGTCATCAAAGGATTGGGTTCAATACAATCCAATCATCATCATCATCGTTTAACGTCCATTTTCCGCGCTAGCACGGGTTGGACGGTTCGACCGGGGTCTGGGAAGCCAGGGGCTGCACCAGGCTCCAGTCTGATTTGGCAGTGTTTCTACAGCTGGATGCCCTTCCTAACGCCAACCACTCCGCGAGTGTAGTGGGTGCTTTTTACGTGCCACCTGCACAGGTGCCAGGGGGGTCTGGCATCGGCCATGATCGGTTGGTGCATTTAACGTGCCACCGGCACGGAAGCCAGCCAAGGCGGCACTGGCATCGGCCATGTTCGGATGGTGCTTTTAACGTGCCACCGGCACGGAAGCCAGCCAAGGCAGCGCTGACATCGGCCACATTCGGATGGCGCTTTTTATGTGCCACCGGCACAGAAGCCAGTCGAGGCGGCGCTGGCATCGGCCAAATAATCGCTGCGGGCAGGATACGAACCTGCGCGGGTATAACCCAAAAAATCTGAAAGCTTTAAAAATACCCTACAATCTAGGTGTATTGCAAAAGTCGGCATTACTTGGAACTGCACAAATACTACGTAAAATACTGTCTGCCTGAGGTCCTACATGTGACTTGACAAACTGTATAAACCCCCAGTAGACACAATATCTTCAATCAACAACCTCACGATATTGTTTACTCTGCAATATCTATTATTATTATTATCCTTTCAGCTAAAGGCACAAGGCCTGAAATATTGGGGGAGGGGTTAAATCGATTACATTGACCCCAGCACTCAACTGGTACTTAATTTATCAACCCTGAAACGATGAAAGGCAAAGTCGACTTTGATGAGATTTGAACTCAGAACATAAAGACAGGCGAAATGCCACTGAGCATTTCATCTTACGTGATAATGATTTTGTCAGCTTGCTGCTTTTTTGTTGGAATACACTGCCTTTTGCTTCAATGAAATTTTGAAGAAGGAGCTTAATTTAGATCACTTTAAAGATGAAGTCTGTGTCATACAACCAGAGACAATCTTGGGCAGATCAATATCGAAAGGGTTAATAATAATAACAATAATAAATTTTTCTATTTGAAGCACAATGCCAGCAATTTTGAGAAGAAGGGTAAGTCAATTACAGCATCCCTAATGCTCAACTGGTACGTAGTTCATGTACACCAGAAGGATGAAAGGTATTTGGACTTAGAAAGTAGAGAGATATAAGAAAAGCTGGCTAAGCATTTTGCCCATTCTTCCTGTTTACTGCTTTAACAATAAACCTAATAATTTTTTCCTTCTGCTACAAGTACAAAGCCTGAAATTTGTAGAGAGGAGAGGACTAGTTAGACATATCAACCCCTAGATCTTAACTGGTACTCATTTTAATGACCCAGAAAGGATGACAGGCAAAGCTGACCTCAGTAGAATTTTGAACTCAGATAGCAAAGCCAGAAAACAGTTTCTAGTTTAAGCATAAGTCCAGCAATCTTTTGTCTTGAGGGGCATTAGTTGGTATAAACTTACCTCAGTACTTTATGTTCATCAACCCTAAAAGGATGAAGGGCAAAGTTGACCTTGGCAGGAACTCAGTGAGTGAACAGCAGGAACGAATAATCCCAGAAGGCATTTTTTTCCCTAATGCTCTGACAATGTTGCCAGTCTGATTTAGCACAAGGTCACAGTGTTAGGTGAAGGAGATGTAGTTTAATTTGATCAACCATGTTACAAGATAGGTGCTTATTTAATTGGAGCTGAAAGAATACTAACTAAAAAAAAAATTAACTTTGACAGAATTTGAAATTAGTATGCAGAAGGATGTAACTAAACACTGCAATGCATTCATCTAGTTCAGTATCCCACTGTGCAATCCTACACTCTATTATATTTTATCATCATCATCAATTTCCCAAGGGTGATGTAGTACTCTATGGCTGTATTCTCCTCCTGTTGTCAATAAGTACAGGACTTGTGTCCATGTAAGGTATTTATTCTCCAGGTCTTTCATATGATGAACCACTCAATGACAAGACCGTGTGTTTAAGGCAGGCAAAAATAATGACACTGACAAAGTGGTGACATTGTTTTGTTCTTTGACCCTTTAGCATTCAGATAACACTGACAAATGTAATGCTTATTTATTCATGTTTGTTTTGAGATTTTGATGATGTGATTGTATATTTTTAGAATGCCATTGTAGGGTAGGTGTGAGAGGCCAGGTCTGCCCAGCTTGAATGTAAAACTGAGTATTTGGGCCAGACATGGCCTCTTTGAATACTAAAGAGTAAGCCATGTCAAGACACAGATAAGAAGATGGAACAAACACATATGCAAACATTCACACAGACACACACACACACACACACAAACAACATATATATATATATACATGACTGCTTCTCTCTACCAATTTCAATCACTAGGCATTGGTCGGCTTGAGAAAACACTTGCTCATGATACGATACAATGAAAATGAACCCCAAACCATGTCGTGAAGTCAACTTAACCATTTACCCATGTCTGCATCTATACGTAAACAAGCAGTTCCATCCTAAAAGCAGACACAGCTCTGCTTCCTTCCCCTCCTGTAGTGATGTTACTCTGTTACATCAATGTTGCTTTCTTCTCCCTCTCCTATCTGCTTTTCCCTAATCCTGCAGCCTTGTTTCTCCGTATCCTCTCTCTCTTTCTTCCCACCACCTTTCTATCTACTTCCTCTCGCAGTGTGCTCCAATATCCATTCTAAAGTTTTTTTCCCCTGCTACCTGCCTAGAGATCACATATGTTCTCCACTTCCCCCTCGCCATCCTCCAGGGCAACACCTTTTCCAATTCGTCTGTTGGGGCTATGAGAAATGTTGCTATATTGTAAATGGATGTGGTAGACAGAGACTGAAAGAAGTCCGTCATATATATATATATATTATATATATATATATCCTCAAATCCTCAAAATTAATTTCCTCTTCTTTTACAATTTTAAACAGCATATTTTATGGTCTTTATGACAGATTACAGGCAATTGTAGATGCAACCCAGCACAATTTTCGGTGCAGCTTCTTCTGGGAATTACTCCATTGAAGGAATTTACAGAGTGACTGGCAATTAATAGTAGTCACAGATGTTAAATACGCATCGATGTGGTTAGCTGTAATTGGAACTTAACTGAGAGCCACCATGGTATCTGCCCAGATAATATATTCCTCCAAACTCACAGTTTTATATTCTTTGGCCCCTTTTGCCAAACCACTAAGTTAGGAGGACGTAAACACACCAACATTGGTTGTCAAGCGATGGTGGAGGGAGGAGGACAAACACAGACACATATATATATGACAGGCTTCTTTCAGTTTCCGCACACAAAATCCACTCACAAAGCTTTGGTCAGTCTGAGGCTATAGTAGAAGACACTTGCCCAAGGTGCCACACAATGGGGACTAAACCCAGAACCATGTGGTTGGTAAGCAAGCTTCTTACCACACAGCCACACCTGTGCCTATAAATATAAGTATATACACATACACACACTGACCTATACTCATATAGAGTACAGTGGTCATCCATGTTACAGAAGAACAACACCATTATGAAACCACTGGTTGTATAGAACTACGCATTAAGGGACTAATGTCTAAGGTGTTCAAATTTTCCTTTTCTTTTCCCATGTTGGAAACACATCCTTGTTTTGTTTTGCTTTACATTTCAGGGATTGTGAGACAAATTCTTTTTTCTCTCTCTTTTTTGTACCTCCAAACCATTAAGGATTTAACCTTATTGGGATTCTTTATGTTGTTGCTGTCCTTGTTGCTCTAAGTTAACTATTTATCACACACTCTCATCTAGTTTGTCATGCTTCTACCGTCATCTCTGTCCCACCATAAAATATTTAACTACGTTTTTTCAGCTCTTCTTTATCTTGTCTTCACCAGATAAATCCTAATCAACCCTAGCCATGGTTGGTGGGCAAGAATTTCGTGTAAGCTGTACAATCTTAAATACCAACTCTACAATCTCCTTAGTCTTGATAGGTGATGGAAGGAAAACTCTCTGGTTACTCAGTTTGTAGGTATTAAGTATTTTCTCATCATCTTACGATATAACACAACCTTTACAACATACACACGACACCAGAAGTTCCTGACCACTGGGCAATGGAACTGGGCCACACAAGGAGAATATATTTTTTAATCTTATTTCCATTTTATTCACAGTCACAGTCTCCACTTTTAATGTCTGTTTTCCATGCTGGTATGTGTAACACCTATGTATTAATTATATATGAAGTGGTATCAAAAAGTTCCCAGACTAGTTTCGTAGTGCACCAACAGATAGTAGTACACAGCTCCATGTGCAGTGAGAGCTAGCAGTGACCTTCATGAGGCATTGTGCCAACTGACATGGCTGCGTTTACTTTGCAAGTTGTGAAACTTGCGTTTTTGTGATCATGTGTATACTGTAGTCTGCAATTTTTGTCATGGACAAGAAGTTGGAACAAAGAGCCAACGTGAAATTTTGGCAAAGCTAATGATGACAAGGCAATGGGTCGTACACAATGTGTTAAGTGTAATGGGTGCTTCAAAAGTGAAAGAATGTCCCTGGGAGATGATGAGCAATCTGGAAAACCTGCCACAAGTGTCACCACCAGAAATGTGGTATTGTGCATCAACAATTCGTCTCCCAGACGCCAGATCGTCGATTGAGAGTCCTACAATGATGTTTTGAACCATTTGAGGAAGAACATTCAGTGAAAACAACCAGATCTGTGAAGCATGAAAAGTGGATTCTTCACAACAATGTACCCTGTCACTTAGCTCCCTCCCCACTCTTGAGTTTCTTGCCAAAAGCAACATGGTATCCCTTCTGCACCCATCCTATTCACCAGATTTAGCACCTGCAAAGTTCCATCTCTTCCCCAAGAGGAAAATTCAGCTCAAAACACCGTTGTTAACATCCAGAGTGAATCACAAGTCTTCGACTCACTTATGGAAAATGACTTCCAGGCCGAATTCCAAAAGTGGTAAGACCACTGGGACAGGTGTATTGCAGTGCAAAGTGGCTATTTCAAAGGAGATAATGTTAAAACTTAGGTAAATAAGTTATATTTTATTAAACATAACTAGTCCTGGAACTTTTTGATACCACGTCATATATGACATGAAGGTTCATGGCCTAGTGGTTAGAAGTATTGTAATCACAATCAGGAGATAGCTGTGATTTGTGTTCTTGAGCAAAGCACTTAATTTCACATTGCTCTAGTTCACTCAGCTGTAAATGCATAACCCTACAATAGAATAACATTGTAATCAAAGGGAATGTTGGCCTGGGGTTGCCAAGCCAGCAGGGTGGCATCATTTAAAATGATGCAAACACATTGTAACCAGGAATGTATAACAACATCCAATAGTCCACTTGATGTCATGATGATATATGTGATAATCAAATTACATATTTTGCAACTGACTGTGTTTTGCTATGCATCTGATCCTCCAGTGTGTGGGACAAAAAGCTTTGGGATCATTTTGCTCCATACAATCATCACACGACATACACACAAGAAAAAAATCACACCCAATTAGATAACTTCCCCAGCAGGTACTGAAACATTACTTCTATCCACAAGGCAGTGAGCTGGCAAAATTGTTAATATGCCAGGTAAAATCTTTAGCAGCATTTCGTCCATATTTACATTCCGAGTTCAAATTCTGTCTTTCATTCGTAAAATAAGTACCTGTTCAGCACTAGATTTGATGCAATTCCTTGAAAATCACTGGCCTTGTACAAAAATTTGAAATTACTATTATTTCTAGCTGCAAAACGTATGTTTTAAACCGGTGCTTCTCAAAGTGGGTAATATTATCCCCCATGGAGAGAGGCACTGGAAAATTTTATATAGGTATTGGGAACAAAGAAAGCATTGGGGGTTGGAGGGTGACAGATTCAGAGGTACATTTGTTTTTAGTTTTTGTCTCTTATCTAAATATCAATTTTAAGATACATAAATGTGATATTTGAGTATTTTCTTAAACTGCTTCTTAGCAACATCACAACAACAGGATCAACAATAATATCAGACTTTGGAATGTAAATAAGTAATTGAACAAAACCAAATATGCATACCACAATGCATGTAAATTGTGAACAATAAACAAACATAAAATTTACAGGAACACGTCAAAATTTATGGGTATTTTTATACATGTAATAAAAGCAAACACTACACCTGTAGCATTAGGTAAATCCTTATTTGTTTGTCATTACATATTTACATATGTACATTTTGTGTATTTAATTTTGCTAAATCGTCGCAAAGGGGTATTGACAAAGTTTATGTACAAGAAACACTGTAGTTACAACCATATAGTACATATTCTAGACCAGTAACTCCTAACCAATTTGTAGGTTAATGATACTCCCACAACTCCTATTACTGAGTGGCACTTTACAAATATCCCTTACACATTTCCCAAAAACAATAATTTTAAAAAAGGCAAAACAATAAAACAGCAATTTTTTTTTTTAAAGCAAACAAGAAGTTAATTTTGCACAGCTATTTTTTTATCTATATTTTCTGGAACAATCCCATCAAGCATTAGATATTTGCCCTTATGTTAAATTTTAATGGAAACTGCTCACATTCAGGAGTTTATTTCTCTATATATAAAGCTGAAGTTGTCTGTGTATGGCAGGTTTGGTAGCCTTCAACTAACACTATCTCCTCCGAGACCCTGCAGTGCAAGTTGACCAAAATTAAGAGTATAACCGAAGAAGCTTTGCTCTTCCTTCCGTAGAAGAAAAAATTCAAATTGGACCATATTAATACCAAAAAGGTGCTTTTTTTTCTATGAAAATCCCAATTTTTTACGATTTTTTTACTGCGGTGTCGCCATTTTTCAGTATATTTCAACCAGAAAAATGTTCACTTAAAGAGAATAACAAGCTACATAATGCAAAATTTCAAAAATTCCAATTCTAAAGGGTTCGAAACAAACCCGAGCAACACCGGGTGATACTGCTAGTTTGTGATAAAATTATCCTGGATCTTGGCACATCCTTAGTCATGATCCCGCTCACAGAAAATTTGATGTTTGACTCGTAATCTGACCCTGACAAAGGTGTTCGTGAAAGCATGGTTAAGCCCATTAGTAATTATATTTCTGTTAAAATGATTCTTTCTTTCAATTGATTTTGAAAATAATGAAGAATTTAGTAAAACAACTTTGTTATGTTATAAGGAACATAAAAACAAACATGAAATTTAGAAAGGTTTTAAGATCACTTTAAACAATCGAATCTGTTTAAACCAGTGCTGGTCAAAGGCAGGTTGTTATCAAAAGGGTTAAAATATCAAGTATTGTATCTGGTTTGGATATTATATTGCTTACAAAAGTTATGACTTCCACTGAGCAAGCATCCTTGACAGTTGCTGCCTGGTGCCTAAGGATCCCACTACCTGGTGCCTAAGGATCCCACTACCACCCAGTTCCGGAACCACTGTTTAAACTTTTTGATACCAACCCACCTGAAAGCACCTCTGGCTCCATAGTACAAATGTCTTCTTTTCAAAAGCTCTGAATTAAAATCTGCCACCAAACCTTAATCATAATTTATGTTCCTAACACTAGTTTAATGATAACTTAGGTATTTTACTAAATTCTTTGTAATATTTAAAATTAATTGAAAGAAACACAGAGTATCTCAACAGAAATATAGTAACGAAATGATTAAAACATTCACAGATGTGGCTGTATGGTTAAGAAGTTTACTTCCCAACCACATAGTTTCAAGTTCAATCTCAATGCATGGAATATTAAATAAGTGTCAGCTACTACAGAACCGGGCTAAGAGATTTGATAGTTGATATGTGAGGAGATTTGATAGTTGAAAACTGAAAGAAGTCTGTCATATGTGTGTGTGCGTGCTAGTATCTTCTTGGTTGGATAGTGTGTAATAGTTGTAAATGTGTTTAAGTCTATATATTATGCATTTATTCTTCAGTGAAAACATGGTTGGCCCATAGGGGAATATTACCTTGCATGAAAACAGGTGATGGTTGGCGACAGGAAAGACATCCAGCTAAAGAAAGATCTGCCCTCAATGAACTCCGTCCAACCCATGCAAGCATGGAAAAGTGGATGTTAAATTGATGAAGATGCACCCCAGCAATCTTAACATTCCCCCGCTCCCTTTTTATTTGGCCTCTAAGAAGAAAGGATGGAAAGGAAATACAAGCCCAACCAACCCTTGGAAGATGTAAAATAGAAATTGACCACAGCAGTATTTAGAAACAGGAACCACAGAACTGAACTAAACAATTTGAAGAATTTCACTGAAACCATAAACAGGAGTATGGTGACAGCAGGAGTGAGCAGGTGGTGGTGGTTATAGTGATGGTGGTGACAATGATGAAAATGATGGTGAGGATAAGAGAGTCAAAGTGAATTTCTGAAACTTTCAATGGCTGTTGATGGCAAGGGATTATCAATGTCAGTGTCGATAATGATAATGACGACGACGACGATGATGGTGATGGTGATGATGATGATGAGGATGCTAATGGTCGTGGTGGTGGTGCTGCTGGTGAGGAGAGAAAATAAATACAAAACTTTCAATAACCATCGACTACGACAAGATAAATAGGTTAAGTGCTGATGTACTAAATGACATACATAAAACATTCTCAATTAACTGAAATTTCCTTCACAGTTGGAGAAAGAAAGGCAAAACCCAGTACCACTCGTTAGCGTCTTACAAAGAAGAAGGGGAGATAATTAACAACTACTGTTAGTTTTCTTTTTGTGTGTGTGTGTGTGTGTGTGTTGTCACTCTCCAGCCAAGAAGGTAATTTCAATTAATTCTAATTTACTTGTGTACTATATTTATTACATCACTCCACCCTTAAATCCATGTGACTAAATTTATGCCATTGGTCAACTTGAATTATTTCCCCTTAAGTCACTGTATTTTTTTTGTATTTAATTGATAACAAGAGATTGCTGATTCCAGAGCTGATCAGGATGTTGTCGTCGTTGTCTTTATTGCTGTTGTTGTTGTTGTCACTTTATTCTTTCAAACCAGGCCATAGAATTAACAGGATTTCGCGAAGATAAGGTAAAGGGGTTCACCAGAATTAAAAGCAATCATCTCCATTGTTCCCCTCTCTTTCCTCCTCTTCACCACAGCTCTGCGATTCTGCCAAATATGGTAATCTCACCACCACCGCTGCAACCACCTCCGTTATTGCTGTAAATGGTGAATATTGTAATGACAGTAGCTGCAGTGGTGAAGAGAACTTTTGCTGAAAGTAAAACAGACTCTGCGATGGTGGGATGGTTGTTGTGGGTGAGATCGGGGGCAGTTGAAATTGCATGTGATGGTGGTGACGATGGTGGTGTTGGCAGTGGGATTGATGGTGGTTGTGGTGATGATGATGATGATGATGGTGCATAAGGCGGGGTGTTTAAATACAATGGTGAGATCCAGCGATTACTGGTATGGTTGTCCATGGTAGCCACCAGTTATTACAATCATGAAAAAAAAAACTACCATCATCATCACCACAACATCCAAGAGCAGCAGCAGTGTCACCACCACCACCATCATCATCATCATCATCATCTATAGTAGAGGAGGTGGTGGTAGTGGAGATAGTAGCAATGAAGTAGTAGTGGTAGTAATAGGGGTGGCGGTGGTAGTTGTCATAGTGATGTGGTGGTGGTGGTGGTGGTGGTGGTGGTGGTGGTAGTAGTAGCTGTCATAGTAATGGTGGTGGTGCATCAACAGCAGATCAGTGTGAATAAAGGAACATTTAAAAAGGATTAAGCAAAGTTGATTTTCTTGGAGATTTCTTCTCCAAACACAGTCACCGCCAACACCACCACTACTACTGTTGCTAGCAACACTAACCTCACTACAGCTATCACCGTTGCCACCACCATCACCACCACCACCACCCTGTAACCACAATGACCCTACTCACTCTAAACCCCCCTCCCCCCCATTCCCCAACCCAACCCGCTAATGTGACTCTAGATCTTTCAAGACTACATTAATGGATTAACGTCTGTATCACCACATCACCACCAGCATCGCTACTACCGCTATAATCATCACTACCACCACGAACAACAACAACAACAACAGCAACAGCAACATGACCAATATCTCCACTGCCTACATAACCAATGTCACCAAAATCCTTTCCTAACAATAGCTAATAAGCTGGAGCAAAGAGCAAGGAGCAAAGAAAAACCCACCAACACCACCAGCCTTTTCCCCTCTCACGAGACCCTTCGAAAAAAGGGGAGCAACAACTAGCAACACCTGACTTTAAAAATAATAATAATAATAACAATAAATCAAAAAACAAAAAAAAAGCCACACAACAGGTTGCTGCCAAAGACTCATCAGATGAAGATGGCATAAAGCCCAGATTTCAACAGACAAATTGCTTCAATATGTTTAATGATGTAACCTTTAATTGAAATTATTCGTTTTAAACCTAGTGCAAGGGAGACAGCGAAAATATATGACATTGTTGGTTGAACTTCCCGCTTAAACATCACAGCAGCATATTAGTGTGCCTCCAGCATTGCTGCTGCTGCTACTACTACTACTATACCCCCAATGATTATAGTCTCCAATTCTGGCACAAGGCTAGCAATTTTAAGAGGGGTGGGTGGGGCAATTCAGTACATCAACCTCAGCATTCAGCTGGTACTGATTTTATTAATCCTGAAAGGATGAAAAGCAGTTGACCTAAGCAGCATTTGGAAATGCTACTAAGCATTTTATCATCATCTACTACTACTACTACTACTGCTGCTGCTGCTGCTGCTGATGATGATGATGATGATGATGATTTCTTTAATAATAATCCTTTCTACTATAAGCACATGGCCCAGTGGTTAAGGGCGTCAGGCTCATAATCATGAGGTAGTGAGTTCAATTCCTGGACCAGGCTGTTGTGTTGTGTTCTCAAGCAAGACACTTTATTACATGTTGTTCCAGTTCACTCAGCTATAGATGTGCGTTGTTATGTCACTTGGTGCCAAGCTATATCGTCCTTTGCCTTTCCCTTGGTAACCTTGGTGGCATGGAAAAAGGGAGGCTATGCATGGGCTACTGCTGGTCTTCCATAAACAACCTTGCCTGGACTTGTACCTCAGAGGGGAACTTTCTAGTTGCAATCTCATGGTCATTCATGACTGAAGGGTGTCTTTAATCTTTATTATAGGCACAAAGCCTGAAATTTCGAGGGAGGGATAAGTCGATGACATTAACCCCAGTGTGTAATTTTTACTAATATCATCAACCGAGAAAGGACAAAAGGCAAAGTTGACACCAGCAGAATTTGAACTCAGAACAAAAAGACAGATGAAATGTTGCTAAGTATTTCATCTAGCATGCCAACAATTACACCAGCTCTAAATATTAGTTTCAAATTTTGGCACAAGGCCAACAATTTGAGGGGAAAAAATTAAGTAACAATATAAAATTATAATAATAAATGATTCCCCAAAAGTGGGAGACTTCCTAGGACTGCTTGGAGAAACCTCACAAAACCATAGTGAACTCGACAACTAGGGCAACATACATAGAGTAGGCACGTTCATTTGGACCATTCTAGCCGCATTCACCGACCTTTCCAAAAAATTAGAGAGGCAGCATTTCTGTCTCTACACTCATTTTTTTTGCAAGTGAAACTTCCACCAGACAAAGAAACACTACCTGCCTTTCCCAACCAAAAGAAGGTGATGGGGTGATCTTCGCAATGGACTCAGCCAATAGCCGGATCCTTACTACACGTCACAGTTTCATTACTCTACCTCTAACCATTTGAAGTGGACCTATAGCAGTGGTTCTCAAACGGTGTATCACAGATTTTCATATAAGAATAATTGAAGGCTTTAGGAAAATCAGTATATAAGTAAGATTAAGCTATGTTAATTATTTGTAATTTTATTATACACAATCATGTATTATAGGTACAGACATGGCTGAGTGGTTAGCTTGCTTCCAAACCACAAGCTTCCAGGTTCAATCCCACTGTGTGGCACCTTGGGCAGGTGTCTTTCACTATAGCACCAGGCCAATCAAAGCCTTGTAAGTGGATTTCGTTGATAGAAACTGAAAGAAGTCCATCGTGTGTCTGTATGCATGCATATGTGTGCTTGTGTTTGTTCCCACCACTGCTTAGTAATTAGTGTCATTTTGTTTATGTCACCATAACTTAGCAGGCTGGCAAAACTGACTGACAAAATAAGCACCAACACTCGAAAAAAAATAGGTATAGGGTTTAATTTGTTTGAATAAAACCCTTCAAGGAAGTGTCCCAGCATGGCTGCAAGCCAATGACTGAAACAAGTAAAAGATAAAATTAGCTGTAATAAATACTAAGGCCAACACAGCCATCAGGGAAGTCAAACCATCCATCATATACCAGCATGAAAACATGGAAATTAACCCCTTGTAGACGGATTGAGTACTGACAGTCTGTGTTGTGTACCAGTATTAGGCCGTTTAGTAACCACATAATTTTCCATATAAGGAATTTTGCAGTAGATTTAGATTCTTCTCAGTGTGGTATATTTGAAAAGATGGTGCCACACAGAGTAGGACATCACACTGCTCACACATACAGTGTTTCAATGCAGTCCATACCACTTCCCATCTGCAAGGGGTTAAGTAGTAATGATGATGATGATGACGATGAAGACAACGACAATGATAAGTATGATCAATAAAACAAAAAAAAAAAAATCAATATTTTTTTATTATAAGGTCTTTTAACTTTCCATACAAAGTGCATTGATAAATTTTTCATCTTCCATATGAAGTGTACCAATAATTTTTAACATGCAACAATCAAGTGAGTCTGCAAATTTATTATTTTATTTCAAGTGCACCACAAGATCAAACAGATTGAGAACCAATGTCATATTATCTTAATCCTTTGCCTGTCCAATCTTTGCTTCAGTTTGTCCTAAATGTGCACGCTTGTTATCACACTCTTAGTCAGCCCTCATTTCATACATTCTGAGTAATATGAAAAGCTTCTTTGATTAAGCCCT
Organism: Octopus sinensis; assembly: GCF_006345805.1. Taxonomy (NCBI): domain Eukaryota; kingdom Metazoa; phylum Mollusca; class Cephalopoda; order Octopoda; family Octopodidae; genus Octopus; species Octopus sinensis. Next base: position 50,076,326 of record NC_043002.1, on the reverse strand, counting down.
AAGTTGCTCCAAGGGTTAAAACAAAAAATGTGGGAAAATGTAACATATATATGATGTATGGACACCAGAGAAACAGGTTTTCTATATCACATATGATGCACGGAACAGGCAAGAACACATCATCATTTAATCCCAATTTTTCATGCTGGCATGCATTGGACAGTTTCATGGAAACTGGGAAGCCAAAAGACTGTATCAAGCTCCACTGTCTGCTTTGACATGGTTTCAAAAGTTGGGTGTCGATTCCTAATGCCAACCACTTGACAGAGTGCACAGGGACCTTTTTTCCTTGCCACAAGTACTAGCAGGGTCATCAAGTAACTTGCAAGACATTGAACCTACTTAAAATGAGGCAAGGAGTAATTTGAGGAAGGTAGGTTCAGGCCAGGTGATGAAGGGTTACAATATGAAAAAAGGGATAAAAATAAGGGTCTTGCTATAGAAGAGATATATGGCTACTCCAGGTGGGAAAGGAGAGAGAGAAGATGGCAAAGAAGATATGCTGGGGCATACCTTCTAGTTACATAGGACTGAAGAATGTAGTCCAAGTCACACTGATCTCAGCTGATCTGGGCCATCTAGTCAGGGTGGGGTCTCAACAATCAAAGTATACCAAGTGGTAGAGCTGGTTTACTGCAGGTTACAACAGACAAACTTATACCACCAGAATCAATCTATTTACACAAGGGAGGGGATTGAAATCACAATGCTGTTGCATTTGTGTGTGCACAGCATAGCAGGAACGCTAGTTCCAAGCACTGCTTATGCTTGATAAATCCAATCACAGATCTAAAAATAGTGTATAGAAACTAATTCTGAAGTCCTAACAACAACGACAACAATAACAATGATGATGATGATAATAATAATAATAATAATAATAATAATAATAATAATAATAATAATAATTTCTTCTCTTTCCAATAATAATAATGGTGTTGCTAATAATAATTTCTAGCAAATGATTATGATGATAATGGTGATGCTGGTGATGATAACAAGAACAACAACAACGACAGCAACAACAACACATTGTTATGAAACAAGGAAATGGATTGACTGAAAAATCTGGATCAAGCAAATGTGCCATTTCACTTTCAGAAGTCTATTATTATGCATAAAACTGTGAGATATCTGAAGAACAGAGTCTGTGACAAGTTCATTCAATAGATTAATGGTAATGATACAATGAAGACAGAAGGAACACTAGAGAATGGTGCTTGAATGGGTGGAAATATACACATACATACACACACAAATATACATATATATATATATATATATATATACATACATATATATATATATATATATATATATATATATATATATATTTATACATATACATATGTATGTGTGTATATGCTTGTGTGTGCGTAGGAAGAGAGAGAGAGAGAGGAAGGGAGATAAGCGACAGAGCTGAATGGAATTGTGTGCTTTCTTTAGTTAATAGAACAGTATGCAGCAGAAGAACATTCAGGAGGGACTGGTTACTTCAGGGAAAATTATGTAATAGCTATTCTTCTCAAGACATAAGTTCTACAGAAAGTGGCGAAAAATACAACAGCAGCAGCAGCAGCAGCAACAACAACAACAGCAGCAACAACGACACCAACATCAAAAACAATGAGAACAAGCCATAACACAAGAAGAAAAAAAAAAATCAATAAGTGAAGCAAAAAAAAACCAACAAAAAGAAAAAGTAAAGAAAAAAAAAGCAAAAACATAAATCAATAAATAAATTAATGGTAAATAGAAGGAATTCATTTATGGAATCATTGATGTATATATTGTGAAATCAGAATGTCATCAATGTGGAAATGGTTTGATGCTCAAGAGGAACTAAATATAACCAAAGATTATGCAGAGAATATTGGGTGCTAGAGAGATATGCAACTTATGAATAGCATGAATACACACTTGAGCGTGAAGGAGGGAGGGGTGGTGGTGGTGGTGGTGGGGTTGGGATGGCGGTGGCAGAACTGATGGGGGTGGGGGTGAAGAATGGGAAAAAGACAGAGAGAGAGAGAGAGAGAGAGAGAGAGAGAGAGAGGAGTTTGAGAGAGAGAGAGAGGAGTTTGAGAGAGAGAGAGATCAATGGTTAGACAAGAGTTACTGAAGCAACCAGCAAACGTATTGCTATTTCAGATTAACTTTATAGCACTACGACAAAAGTACTGACTGCAAAAGAACTGCGGAGAGTGGAGGGCAGGGCAGGGCAGGGCTGGAAGTGGGGGGTGATGGGGTAGGGGAACGGAGGCAGTTAGTATGAAACAGAATAAAGAAGGGGAGATAACTTGAGGGTTGGCTGATGAACATTTTCCTGAAAAGACTCAGGTGAATAGAACAATGCAAAGACAATATGAATAGTAACCATAATCTGGATTTTATTTTTTGTCTTTTCTTCTTGGGAGTTCCTTTTCTGTTTTTTTAACTTACTTTTATTTCTAAAATTCTTATCCTGGTTTTGACTGTATTGGTTGCTTGCTTGGTCAGTTCTATATATTTGGATGAAATTTATTTTTTATTATTATTTTTTTTTTAATCTTTTACTTGTTACTGGACTGAGGTCATGTTGGGGCACCATCTTGAAGGAGTTAGCTCAGTGTTTCTCAACCATTTTTTGCTTATTGACCTCTTTGATCCTTAATTTACATGGGTGGACTCTCAAAACACAATACTATGAAGTTGAATTCTTGACTACATGGGCTGCTGTGCTGCACCCTATTACATAACTACAAACCCACAAAGGAGTGTCTACAATGCCATTTTTAAGCAGCAAGAGAAAAAAACCCCCAGCCCAATCTCCCTCAAAATACACCCAATTGTCTTTAAAATATTACATTAAACAAAAATGGTTTGTTTTGCAACCATGTGGTTTCAGGTTCAGTCCCACTGTGTAGCACCTTGAGCAAACGTCTTCTACTATAGCTCCTGGCTGACAAATCCTTGTGGGTGGATTTAGTAGACAGAAACTGGGTGAAAGCTTGTCATATATATATATAGGACATCACCACCTGTGTAAACAACATGAACCACGTAGACAAACGAGTTAATACATTAATAACGAGAGAAAAAAAAATGGAACAGGACAAGTAAACACAGAGAAATAACCCTTCATCAGTTGTCGGCTGTCTATCTACTCCTCATTTCGAGCATTCAACGACAATGAATCTTCAAAGACAGTTGCTCCCATAAAGTCTAAAATAAAATTTTGGATTTATCGAGGGTCAAAGTTAGGAACAAAAAATAGGATAGTGGAGACATACAAGGAAACCAAATGAAAACAAACATGGAGGGTCGTTAGACCAGAACGAGAGGAAAATAGTGAACACTGGGAATCAATCATAGTCATCATTATCATTTAACATTCATGTTCCATGCCATCATGGGTCAGACAGTTTGACAAGGATTTGATGAGTTGGAGGACTACAATGTGCTCCAGCGCCTGCTTAGGCATGGTTTCTACAGCTGGATGCCAACCACTTTCCACCTATCAGTCGACTACAGAAAATGGTTTGTTTGTGCCTTTAATAAGAGAATATGGGAATGGAAGCACTCCGTCGGTTACGACGACGAGGGTTCCGGTTGATCCGAATCAACGGAACAGCCTGCTCGTGAAATTAACGTGTAAGTGGCTGAGCACCCCACAGACACGTGTAACCTTAACGTAGTTCTCGGGGATATTCAGCGTGACACAGAGAGTGACAAGGCCGGCCCTTTGAAATACAGGTACAACAGAAACAGGAAGTAAGAGTGAGAGAAAGTTGTGGTGAAAGAGTACAGCAGGGATCACCACCATCCCTGCCAGAGACTCATGGAGCTTTAGGTGTTTTCGCTCAATAAACACTCACAACGCCCGGTCTGGGGATCGAAACCGCGATCCTATGACCACGAGTCTGCTGCCCTAACCACTGGGCCATTGCGCCTCCTAATAAGAGAATAAGTACTGGGGTCAAATGTTTTTAGACTAAAGCCCTTCAGGATTGTGTCCTAGCATGGCCACTGTCTGATGAATTAAATAAATAAATAAAAAATAAATAAATAAATAAATAAATAAATACCCAATTCATTTCAATACTCAGTGGTCAACATAAATTATTGAAGGTACACGTGGGTGTGTGTTTGTATGTGTGGGGGTTAAATTGAGAACAATGCTGCTAATTAGCCAACACTTGCACACAACAAAACAGAGTAATGTGATTGGATAGGACAGACAAGCAGATCAAATAGGATGACTGACAGCTAGATTACTAATTGGAAAAATTGATAGAAAGATAAATGGACACACCAACAGGTCGATAGACGCAGACAGATTGATAGATGGTAGGTTAAAAAATTTAGACAGTCGAAGATTTATAGAGACAGAGGAGAAGGAGGAAAAGAAAAGGAAAGGTAGATAGTTGATTGGATGGATGGATGGATGGATGGATGGATGGGTAGGTAAATAGGTAGATAAGTAGTACTGGGTATGTGTGTGTATGCATGTTAGTGTTTGTTTATATGTTGAGTTATAACTCTTTACTCTTTTGCTTGTTTCAGTCATGTGACTGTGGCCATGCTGGAGCACCGCCTTTAGTCAATCAAATCGACCCCAGGACTTATTCTTTGAAAGCCTAGTACTTATTTTATCGGTCTCTTTTTGCCGAACTGCTAAGTTACGGGGACGTAAACACAGACACACAAACAAGCACATACACACACATATATATATATATATATATATATATACACATATATACGACAGGCTTCTTTCAGTTTCCGTCTACCAAATCCACTCACAAGGCTTTGGTTGGCCCAAGGCTATAGTAGAAGACACTTACCCAAGGTGCCACGCAGTGGGACTGAACCCGGAACCATGTGGTTCGTAAGCAAGCTACTTAGCACACAGCCAGAAACAATTTTACAATAAACTGATAGACGACAGAATACTTTTCACAGAGTATTATTATTCTTTAATAGGAATACTGTTGACAGTGACTTCACAGTTTCAGCCAGCCTAGCCTTCATTGGGCAGTCCTATTAAGGCTAAGCAAGCTGAAACTTTGAACTTACTATGAATAATATTGTAGGAAGCTCATCTCTCTCGTCAGTCATTAGATATAAGTGCTTCCCCATGGCTAAGAGTAGTTCTGACTCTTATTTCTAGCAAAGCTGACAAGCATCCTTAGTGACTTTCTATACTCGTACCTTTTGGTTGTAAAATACGAGTAAACCACCTTAATACTTTATATATATATATATATATATATATATATATATTGAAAGACAGACAGAAAGATAGCCAGACATACAGACAGATTAACAGACAGACAGAGAGATTGACAAGGAGGCAGATAAATAGATGTGTGGATGGGTGGGCAGATTAAGAAACACATAGCTGCAATACAGAAAGAAATTCAGGTAGATAAAAAGGTAGACAGAAGTAGATAGACAGGTAGCTAGGTAGGTAGCCAGATAGATAAATCGGTAGATAGAGAGAGATAAGATTTGATAAATTGATAAACGATAGATAGACAAACAGACAACAGGTAGATAAGTGGAAAGATATCAAATGCCTTGTGTTGGTTCACCAATGACTCCGTCGTCTCCCACACACACACAAATTTTGAAACTAATTTTGCAACACACACACACCACACACACACACAGACATGCACACACGCACCATGAAATGAAAAATGCTTTTTGTTTCTTTGAGGGTTTTTTGGTTTTGTTCTGATTTGTTTTTTTTTTGTTTTTTTTTTTTGGGTTTTGTTTTCTTTAACCAAGATTTTGCCTACCACCACACTTTACCTGAAGATTAATCTCCAATTTCGAAGCAACATTTACCATTCTTACCAAACATTTTTCACCCTCTTTTTTATATATATATATATATATATGTATATATGTATATTTATTTATTTATTTTTACATCAATAAATTATGAATCAGATGATGGAGATTAGGGGAGGTGGAAGGGTGGGGGTTAGAGTGAGACAAACAACAATGGCAAAAATAAATAAAAAATCTAGTAAATAACAAGAAAACAGTATGTATATGTATGAATGTGTGCACACACGTGCGCGTACACACACATACACACACGCACAAAAAAAGAAACAAATCGAGATGAAGCAACAAAGATCTGTTTTCATGTTTGTTTAGTTCTTCTTCATTAGCTCCATTCCAGCATCCCAACTCTACCCACTCTTCTCTTCCTCCTCCCCGTCACCACCACCACCACTACAACAACTTGTCAATTACTGAAGGAAAAGACAAGTAACAAGATGCCATTAACTTTGTAATCAGTGTAATTTATGTTTATCCATAACAAATCATAACCCCCCCACCCCCATTTCCTCCCACCCCCAACCCCGCCGCTATCTCTTCCATGCTTCCAAGCCACACATACCCACAGACTTCAGTTTCTGTTTTATTGCCACCATCATCATCATCTGTTGCTTCAGACACTAATTTGTGATGGGCCATGCTGTATTCTGATGTGGTACTTTCGCTTTCTAAGTTCAAAACCCATAAGGACCGATTTGAATTTTTACATCACCAAGGTATATGTTAAACTAAGTTTGACTTAAGTCAAGCAATAACACACACAAATACACTAAATCTAAACCAATCAACCACTCTGTCTGTCTGTCTGTACTAATGTTGTTTTTCTTCTTTTTTATGTTCATAAAAACAATACAAAACAATTTTACCTCTTAACGATTTTACGTTAATTTGATGGGTTATCTGACGATGGCTCAGCCAGCCAAAATTCCAAGACACTGTTAACTACATTCTTGCATAAGAATAATAAATATGATGACGAATCTATCAATCTGTATAAGATTAATGAATAGATATCTATCTCTGCACTTCCCTCTACTCTGTGTTCCGCAAAAGCACAATTGGAAAAGAAAAGAAACCCTTTATCACTCATTGGACAGACCCCTTAATAAACCATGAGCAGAATCTGATAAAAAAACAAAAAAAGAGCTCCTTGGAATTGGTTTCCTTTTCATAATTAATACATTTAAAAGAAAGACATGAACATCACAACATCCTGTTCCACCTCGTCTATATACTCTTTTACTCACTTTTACTTGTTTCAGTCATTTAACTGCGGCCATGCTGGAGCACCACCTTTAGTCGAGCAAATCAACCTCGGGACTTATTCTTTGTAAGCCTAGTACTTATTCTATCGGTCTCTTTTGCCAAACTGCAAGTTACAGGGACGTAAACACACCAGCATCGGTTGTCAAGCGATGTTGGGGGAGGACAAACATATACATACACACATATATATGTGCGATGGGCTTCTTTCAGTTTCCGTCTACCAAATCCACTCACAAGGCTTTGGTCGGCCCGAGGCTATAGCAGAAGACACTTGCCCAAGGTGCCACACAGTGGGACTGAACCCAGAATCATGTGGTTCGTAAGCAAGCTACTTACCACACAGCCACTCCATCATTTTGACATCTACTTTTCTGTGCGTAAATGGATTGAAAGGAGATTATTGAGGCAAATTTTTCTATGGCCAAATGTCTTTCTTGTTGCCGACCCTTACCTGTTTCCGGGCAACGAAATATTTCTCCATGGCTAGACATGTTCTCACAGAGAAATGGAAATGAATAACACTGCATGTATGACAGTAACACAAACATACATAAACTCACACACACCACACAAATATATATGTATCCTTTACTGTTCCATTAAGGTAAGATGGACAAAAAAATAAGCACCCCATCCAGTAAAATACAAGGTTAAGCAGGTTTTCATAATGTTCCTAACCACATGTCTTAATGGCAAGAAACTATTAATAGCTTTTATTTCAATACAGTGTGTATTAAATGATATATATATATATATATATATTATTTGTTTCAGTCATTAGATGACAGTCATGCTAGAGGACCGCCTTTAGTTGAGCATATCAACCCCAGGACTTGTTCTTCGTAAGCCTAGTACTTATTCTATCGGTCACTTTTGCCAAACCACTAAGTTATGGGGATGTAAACACTCCAGCATCGGATATCAAGCGATGTTGGGGAGGGGGAAGACAGAGACACAAACACACACACACATATATATATACGATTGGCCTCTTTCAGTTTTCCATCTACCAAATCCACTCACAAGGCTTTGTTCGGCTATAGAAGAAGACACTTGCCCAAGGTGCCATGCAGTGGGGTTGAACTTGAAACCATGTGGTAGCTAAGCAAGCTGGGAAACGTTTTGAATATGCAAATAAAGTACCTATTCCATTAAGCCAGCTACAGTCTAATTATGCTGACTGGTGAACCAGTTTTTGCGGGTCACACCAAGCTGTACTGATATAAAATAGGATAAATATAGTAATTAAATCCTTGGATGAAATTTATAAACATTTAATGAATCACTATGCACATTTCTGCAAATCACAAGTCACTTTATATCACAATTTGGGCTGCTGGGATATGAACTGTGATCTTAAGAATCCCAGGAATACTGACTGTGATCTTAAGGGACATGTGATTAGTGGAAATGCATGTAGTGATGCATTAAAGTAGTTATAAATTCCATCCAAGGGTTACTGCTATTATTACTATACTCTCTTTTACTCTTTTACTTGCTTCAGTCATTTGACTGCAGCCATGCTGGAGCACCGCCTTTAGTTGAGCAAATCGATCCCGGGACTTATTCTTTGTAAGCCCAGTAGTTATTCTATCGGTCTCTTTTGCCGAACCGCTAAGTGACAGGGACGTAAACACACCAGCATCGGTTGTCAAGCGATGGTGAGGAGACAAACACAGACACACAAACACACACACATACATATACATATGTATACATATATACGACGGGCTTCTTCCAGTTTCAGTCTACCAAATCCACTCACAAGGCATTGGTCAGCCCAGGGCTATAGCAGAAGACACTTGCCCAAGATGCCACGCAGTGGGACTGAACCCGGAACCATGTGGTTGGTTAGCAAGCTACTTACCACACAGCCACTCCTGCGCCTATATATACATATATATGCGCCTATATATATATATATATATATATATATATATATAGTAGAGGCACAATAACCCAGTGGTTAGGGCAGCGGACTCAAGGTCGTAGGATCGTGGTTTTAATTCCCAGACCGGGCATTGTGAGTGTTTATTGAGCAAAAACACCTAAAAGCTCCACAAGGCTCTGCCAGGGGTTGGTGGTGATCCCTGCTGTTTTCTTTTGCCACAACTTTCCCTCTCTCTTTCTCCTGTTGGCCTCCTCACTTAGCCAGCGGGGTGGCGTCATTTGAAGGCTAAAACAATGTGAAGCGCATTGTGACCGGCGATGTGTAGCAACATCTGATAGCCTGGTCAATCACGGTGATATATATATATATATATATATATGTATGTATGTATGTATATATATATATAGTAATAATAACAATAACCCTTGGATGGAATTTATATGTGTGGTCCCATGATGGGCTTCTTTCAACTTTTAACTAAAGCCACTCACAAGGCTTTGATCAGCCAGGAGCTTTCATAGGTGCCATGCAGTGGGACTGAACCTGGAAGTATGTGGTTGGGAAGCAAACGTCTAAACCAAATAGCTATGCTAATAGAGTAATAAAAAATAACACCAATGATTTGGCAGTATTGCAATGTAAAGACAGACCGCAAAATAAGTTCCATGTACGAATGTGTACATGCATACATGCTTGTGAGTGTGTGTGCTTAAGAAAATTATAATAATCCTTTCTACTAGGGGCTAAATGATTATGCCAATTTCATATTAATAATAATAATGAGTGGTTCCAAGCACTGTTTGGAACTGCCCAAATACTCCAGATAGTGCTCAAAAAATAACAGGTGTTACCTTAGTTCACTGGTAGTGAACAGTTGAAACCATAGTATATCTCCAGCATTAGAAGCTGTGCAAAGACAATAAAATAATAATAATCCTTTCTACTGTAGACACAAGGCTTGAAATTTTGTGGGAGGGGACTAGTCAATTACACTGACACTCAGTACTTGACTGGTAGTTAATTTATCGACCCCTAAATGATGAAAGGTAACGTCAACCTTGGTGGAATTTGAACACAGAAGATAGCGACAGGCAAAATAATAATTAATAAAAATTATCACTATAATAATGGTTTCAAAATTTGGCATAAGGCCAGCAGTTTCAAGGAGGAGTGAGTTAATTATATCAAACCCAGTCTTCAATTGGTACTTATTCAATTGACCCAGAAACAATGGAAATCAAAGCTGATCTCAGCAGAATTTGAACTCAGAAGGTAAAGGCAAATAATATTTAGTTCAATTTTTATCAAAGTAAAAGATTTCCTTTCATTGTATGGAAGACCTTGAATGTAATAATAATGACTGAAAATCAATAGCATAAATATAAAGATAATAACAATAGTTACAGGGACAAAATGTGAAATGACGCAAGAAAAAGGAGTACTCGGCAAAAGGAAGGACCAAAGTTAAACAAGGACATCAGTGGTTGAGAGCTGATCTCTGGATGCTTAACCTTGCAAACGAGATGCCAAAGATTGCTGCAGATGGAGACAAGCTGTATTGAGAGAGTGACCCATCTATTTTCCATGATGATGATGATGGTGTTGTTGTTTGTGATGATATATAAGGCTCTCTTATCGAGTGGAAATCCTGTTGTGTTATAAATACTATACTATACATATATATTTATATATAAACTATGGAAATCTTGTACAATGGAAATATATTTCAACATTTTAAATTTGATGATCGATCATATATTATAAGGGATTCAAGCGGTGTAATAAATTTCCTCTGAATTTCCTTTACTGTATGAAATCCTGTAGTGTAGTACATTTCCTTCCATGTGTGTGTGTGTGTGTGTAAGATATTCTGTGTTTCTGCAAACATTAATTCTAGTTTCCCCATCTGTATGGAAGCCCTAACGTATAAATTCATTGCTCTCTACCGAGAAAATCAAGTACAGTTTTTAAAACATAAATAAATAAAAGCTGTGTCAATTGTATGGAAGTCCGGTAGTGTAATAAAGTCACATGCATGTAGCAAGAATATTAATGTACAGTAACAAAAGTAAGAACTTATACTCACAACAAATTCTACACTATAACATGATAGGAATAAGACATTGTATTGCTCCGATTGTATAGAATGTTCATAGTGTAATAATTTTACTTGTTTATTCTAAGTAAATCTCAATACTTCAAGAAAAAAACAAAAAATGATGAAAATTACAAAAAATGAATAAATAAGTAACATGGAGTGAAAGAATGGTAAAGTGAAAAGACCACAAGGAAAGAAATCTCCAGAACATTTCCACATCTCCATTTCTGCTCCGCCCACCTCTCCATTGTATGGAAGTTCTGTAGTGCAATAAACAAAATGTTTCCAGCATTCAAAAGCAACAAAAGTGATTTAACAAGACTTAAAGAATAGTGCCAGCTATGTTAGGTTTTATGCAGGAGAAAAATATCAATAGACAAATGCCAGCACCGATTAAAATGATTTAAATTGATGGTAGGCAATAAATCATGGCAGTAAACAGAGAAGAATCTTCCTGGAGTTTGGTGGGTTGCTAAAAACGACCTCTGACCATTTTAGTTGCCACGGCAAAGGGTACAGAGTGAATGTGTTTAATGAATGAAAACAATGAATGAATGTGTGCGTGTGTGTGTGCATAAGGATGCATGTGGAGAAAGAGTAAGCACGTGTGTTTTAAGTGACATTTTCATTAGGTGCTGTGAGCAACAAAGTATGCAAAAATGTGTGTGCACATGTATGTGCACATAGAAAAATGCATGTGGAAGGAAGTTTGTATACAATGTTGGTAAAGTGACTATTTTGAAGTTGTAATGAGCAAATCCGAGTGTGTGTGTGTGTGTGTGTGTGTGTGTGTATGCACATGTGAGACAGAGAGAGCTGTGTGCATGTGTGTGTGCACGCACATCTTCATAGACACACCAAAAAAATAATCTAACCAATTAGATTGTATGTGCATCTAGATTGTATGTGTGAGATGTGTGTCCCTTTGTGTAAGTGTATTTGCTGTGATGTGTAATTTTGTATATACACACCTATAGAGTGCATGTAGATATGTGTTTGTGTGTATACATATATATATACCCACATACACATATAAACACACACATATAAACACACACACATATATAAACACACACACACATAAACACACACACACACACACACACATATATATATATATATATATGAACACACACACGCACATATATATATATATATATATATAAACACACACTTACATATATACATGGATATGTATACATATATATATATATATCTGGTTGGGTAGCCATGTGCCTCCTCTACAGTAAGACACCTGTTTCTGTCCCTCTGTCTCATTTGAGCCTTTCATCAAACACAATGTACACGCAAGCATTTCATTTAACTTATAATTACATAAGTAAATCTAACCACAGACAAATTCAAAAACAGAAAGGAGGCTTCTATGTAATCACTTGACCTTTCAGAAACAGCAGTCATTTCATACACAGATCATACCTTATAAGTGGTCTGAAAAGGGTCTTACTTGATATTGTATTTCTAAATATACTGATTAAGTAAAAGTTTGGGGCAGCTACAGCTTGTACAGTTTTGTTCATAGGCCTTCCTGATCAGGGCTTACTATATATATACATACATACATATATATATATATATATATATAATATATATATATATATATATATATATCTTGCATCTTTTACTTGTTGCAGTCATTTGACAGTAACGCTCCCTAGGAAAATTCTTTGAAGGTTTTAATAAAAGCAAAAATTTCTTTTAAATTGATAGCAGTATTTATTATTATTTTTTAAAGTCTGGTACATATTCTAATGTTTTTTTTTTGGCTGAACTGCTAAGTTAAAGGGATATAAACAAACTAACACTGGTTGCCAAGTGGTGGGATACACACACACACAAACACACATGACAAGTTTTCTCACAGTTTTTATCTATCAAATTCATTCACAATGCATTGATCAACCAACGCTGAAGTAAAAGGTATTTGCCCAAGGTGCTGCACAGTAAGACTGAACCCAAAACCACATTGTTGCAAAGTGAGTTTCCTATCCACACAGTTATGTATGTATGTATGTCATTATTCAGTTTTATTTCAAGATTTCTTGCCAATAGAGAAAGAGCCAGTTTCTAACCTAGACTCCTTCATTGGAATTTCAACATCAACAGGGTGTGTGTGTATGTATGTACATACATACATACAAACAAAACATACAAATCTGCACGTATGTATGTATATGTGCAGATTTGTATGTTTTGTTTTATGTATGTATTCTCATACATATAATTGCATGTCTAGACGTGCTCATATATATCTAAATGATAAACTTCTGGAAAGTTATACAGATTTTTACAGTTCCACTGATGGCCTTGGATCTGTAGTCTTTGAATCAGCTTTCTCCTTTCTGGTTTTGAAAAGCCAAATTTCTCAAGATTGGTATTTAGGCAGTGTGTTACATACTCTAGTGTCCTAATGATTATAGGTATAAACCTGAACTTGTAATCTGGACAGAGTAACTGTAAATTTCTCAATAGTTCAACATAGGTATTTTCTTTCTCGCTAATCTTTAGCTTTATGTTGACATCTGCAGAGCAGCCAACTTCCACAGTTGTACACATGTATGCATTTTTATAAATCACATAACAGCAAGTGCAAAAAAGTGGGTCTCCCAATTAATCATGACATGACGAAGAGAGTGACAACACCAGATAACACAGACAAACCACAGTATAAATTTACAGAAGGCCTATAAAGCAAGTAGTAGAATTTGTCTATCTAGGGCATAAACTATCAGTAGCTTCAACTAATAACAAGGTTTGTGGCAGCTAGAAGACTGTATTAGGTTTTATTTTTTTTTAGTAGCGGGGGGGGGGAGGGGAGGGGGGTCTACCTTTTGTAAAATGAAATACCTAATTAAATCAAATACTAATTAAAGCTAAAGTTGAGATATATAATATTTACACTGACACTGTGTTAAGTATGGGGTTAAGATTGTAACACCTGTTCTGAAAAAAAAATACACAAAAAAAGATAACTTTGAAAATTGAATTATTTCAAAACTTTGTCGTGAGATTTATTACTAGTAAACATCTGATATTATCAACATCACCATTTTACTATCTACTTTGACATGCTTGTATGGGTTGGATGGAATGTACTGAGAAAGACTTTCTATGGGCTGAAGATACTCTTCCTGTTGCCAACCCTTACCAGTTCCCCAGCATATTAATAATTCCCCCCCCACCAAAGGGCCAAGCATGTTATTGCAGAATACTTGAAATGAATGCTGCTTATATGATAGTAATATCATTTTTCAACTATCACACTATGTCACAGCAAGTACACACACATGCAATGGGGTTTTTCCGATTTTCGCCAACCAAATTTACACACAAGGCTTTGGCCATCCCAGGATGATAGAAGAAGTGATTTGCCCAAAGCATCATGAAGTAGAACTGAACCGGGAACCATATGGTTGGGAAGCACACTTCTTACCACACAGCCACACCTGCATCAATGACAACGTTAGAATACTAAATCTCCAGGAAATGACACAGGTACAAATCAAGTTTTAGTTGAAGTTAAAAGCAAGTTGTTAAAATTGTCTGGTTACATCAAGTTTCCAACTTGTATACAGGTATGTTTATGTATATGTCTTATAGTCTTTTCCATGTTTCAGTCATTTTGATTGCAGCCATGCTGCAGCACTGCCTTAAGAGGCTTTTTAGTCAAAGAAATTGACTCCAGGACTAATTCTTTGTAAGCCTAGTACTTATTCTATCGGTCTCTTTTGCCGAACCGGCAAAAGTTACGGGGACGTAAACATAAACTTCAGTCATCAAGTGATGGTAGGAGGGACAAACACAGACACAAAGACATACACACACAAATATATATACATATATATATATATATACACACACAATAGGCTTCTTTCAGTTTCCATCAACCAAATCTACTCACAAGGCTTTGATCAGCCTGAGGCTATAGTAGAAGATACTTGCCCAAGGTGCCACACAGTGGGACTGAACCCAGAACCATGTGGTTGGGAAGCAAGCTTCTTACCACAGAGAAAGAGAGAGAGAAATAATGACAACTATATATTTTGATAATTAAATGTGTTGACTTTCATAAGCACACTCACCCACATATATCTACACACGCGCATGCACTCATACACACACACACACACACACACACAGGTAGAGGCAAATTTATGCATGTGTACATGTGTATTTGTGCATGCGTGCATGTGTACTCGCATATTTCTAGACAGGACAATTGTCCTATATGAGGCGCATGTATTATACATGAAATAGTGAACGAGTGTGAGTAGGTGTGTCCGTATGCGTGTGAGTGTGTGTGTGTGTTTATAGGTGCATCTGTGTCTGCATGCGTGTGATAACAGTAAGTGACAAGTTGACACGGAATGTTCGATAATTATCGCCGTCATTAATTAAATAGTTGTCAGCACATCGCGGTGGACAGCACAACAAAATCATAATTAGCTAACTATTTTGACATCCATAATAACAAACAAGAAAATTATTGTTTAAGTCTTTTTTTTTTGTTTTGTTTCGGTTTTTTTTTTTTTTTTGCCTTTTTGTTTTTAAATATCAGAAGAAAAGGTAGAATGAAAAGGTGTGGCAATGAGATGCTGTATCACAACAACAATACCTAGTATCACAACACCTACTGCCACTTCTACAGCAACAATAACCACTACAACAGAAAATAATGTTTGGTCTGAGATTAACACTGACTTTTAATAGTAATTTATCAAGCAGGCACTCATCCATCCATCCATTCATTCATTCATTCACTCACTCACACATTCCTTTATTCTTATTCTTATTTATTTACAGGATTCAGAATAAGTTGTTGGTTATTGCTCTCACAGGTTACGTTAGTGTAAATGACCCCTGATCAAGCAAACGTATGGTGAAAGGTCAACCCACGTGACCTGTGATCAAGCAGACGTATGATAAACGGTCAGCTCATATTGATTCATCACACAGAGATTTCATCAGAGGCTTGGATTTAGCCAAAGTGTCAAAGTGATAGTCCCGTAACCCAGAGGTCTGTAGATTGATTCAAGATAGAACCCTGATCAAACAATGCTATGATCAAAAAACATTAAATGTCCTAACTTCTTTGAAGAAGACAGGGTGCAATTCTAAATATTTTGTAGCAATTCTGAGTTTCATTTTACTGTATGATCATTTATAACAAGGAGTATGAGATGCAAGAGTTTTAATGTTTAAGCATTTGTGCTATTGAAAGAGACAAGATGATGCCTGTTCTCAGATTCAGTGTTTCTCAACTTGCATGTGGATCACACCTGTACATGGATCATACCTGCATGTGGATCACACCTGCAAGTGGACAGTCAAGAAGAAATGAAATGTGGTAGCAGTTGTGTAGGAGTATGTGCAGTCAGAAATGATGACAAGTAGATTGTCAATATACTTTGAGCGTAGGAGATATAACCAAACCTTGGTGTACACCAATGTTTAAAAATGGGGGTCAGAGAAATCTTCACCAGCACACTTTATGACAAGAAAGCATCCAATCCAGAAAATAAGAGATAGACATAGACCATATGTAGGTAATTTAGCTAGGACTCAGCCAAAAGCTTTGTGGATTATAAGGGCATTAAAATAGCTTTTTCTCAAAGGTGAGGGATTATTGGAAAGTGACAAAGCAGACCTAGGTAGACCTGGGCACTACAAAAGCCATACTGGTGACTGAGAGAAAGAGAGGAAAGAAGAAGAAGAAGAAGAAGAGAGAGAAAGAGAGAAAACAAAGGTGATGAAGGAGAATATTGACAACAGTTACCATTTCATGAGTTGCCAAATGTCATCAGAAGTGTGTACAAAAAATTGGTAATTCACAGGGGTCAAAGTGATGGCTCTTTTTAGATACAGATACATTGTTATGAGCTTTGAAAAATACTGGAATAAAGACTCTTCCTGCATAGAGAGTGAAATGTTTGGGGATGATAGGCGAAAGCTCTGGTATGCACTATCTGATGATGACGTAAGGAATAGCATTGAGATCAGTTATTTTCATGGGTTGTGGAGGATTATCAATGTAGTCTATACTTCAGAGCTATGTGAATGTAGTAGTTGCACACAGTGTGGAACAATGAAAGCTTTGGATGAGTTTTGATGAGTGTAAGAAGTGTAGAAATGAGAAGGCTTTTCTCAACAGATGGCCTTCTTGTTGAGCCATCTCAAGTGTGAAGAAACCAGAATCGGCTGCTGCCTAATTACCTCTAGTACTGGAAATTTTCGGCCTTGCGACTATACGGATTCAAAGTAAAAGGAAGGTGACATTTGAATAGTCGTGTCTTTAAACTCTTTTAATGCCATCTTGCCCAGAACTGCTTCTGGTGATATGTCTATCATATAAACTTCCTGTTTTAAAGAGATCTAAATTGAATCTCTCCATCAAAATGTCGTGATTATTTATGTATTAAGCACCAACTTAATAAGGACAAAAATAATTTTGCTAAGATTTTTCACTGCTTTCAAAATTAACTGAAACAAAAGCAGTGTATTTTAAGGTTTAAAGAAGGCACTTATTGCTTAAACAAGACTTTAAGGCTTAAACAAGACACTTAAACAAGAAAGACTTAACCCTTTCATTACCAACCCGGCTCTGAGTACCAACCTGGCTCTGAGTACAAATGTCTTGTTTTCATAAGTTTTGAATTAAAATCTTCCACCAAACCTTAGTTACAATTTATGTTCCTAACACTAGCTGAATGATCACTAAGTTATTTTACTAAATTCTTTGTTATATTTAAAGTAATTGAAAGAAACACAGAGCGTCTCAAAATAAATACAGTAACAAAAGGGTTAAACAAGATACTTATTGCTAATTTTTTGGAAGGTATTGATATGTTGAATGAATGAACTGCTACATACTACTAGTACTTACTACTAATCAATGCAAAAATTAAGATATTAAACCAAACAGATACAACTTGTACAGATATGTTTAGTGAAACAGTGCCTGGCAGAGTGCAAACAGAATATAGTTTAAAATTGGCAGAGGCAACCTTTTTCGATAAGTAGGTTGCATGAGACAGACAGGCCACATCACCAGACAGGCCACATCATCATTTAACATTTATTTTCTTTGCTGGCATTGGCTGGATAGTTTCACAGGAGCTAACAAGCCAGAGGAATGCATCATGTTCCACTGTCTCATTTGGAATGCTTTTTACAGCTGGATGCCCATCATAATGCCAGTGGACAACTGAAAAAGGTAATTTTTTTCTTTTACCTGTGTCCATTCAGAAAGTCTCACAGAACACAGTTTGCCCATGACTAGTTCAAGATTAGACACAAGTTTGGTGTACCCATGGTGCATGGCCCATGGTCATAAATATTTGATTTGTTATCTCCATACTAATATGTCAGTATATGTGGCAATGTCTGAAGCTATTAGACAACATTATTAGTGGTGACAACAACAACGAAAGCAACAACTAATACTAATACTATTATTAATTTAAGCAATCCCCAGAAGAAAGATAAACAGTATTAGCTCAGATGGAATTTAAACTGCCAAATTAGAGAAGCAAACCAAATAACAGAACAAAAAAAAAAAAAATGAAAGCGTGAATGGTAATGTTAGCTCTGATATAATTTCAACAAAGAAACTAGTTAAAGTGACTTAACAAGGAAGAATAACTTACTTAACTCAAAATGTAATACAAAATGAAATGGTCCCAAAAGAGAGAATGGCAATGTTAACTCTGCAGTTCTTTCAACTAAGAAACTAGTGGAGTGATTTCCAAAAGGAAGAACACTGAAGTTTAACTATGGTGTAATTTAAAGTTCTCTCTTGCCTTAGCTAACATCATTACCATATCTTTTATCTTCTACTTGTTTCAGTCATTAGACTGTAACCAAGCTGGGGCACCACCTCAAAGAACTTTTAGTTGAATGTATTCAGCCCAGTATTTATTTTTTTTAAAGCCTGGTACATATTCTATCGGTGTCTTTTGCCAGACCGCTAAGTTACAGGGACCATAAACACACCAGCACCAGTTGTCAAGCAGGTGGGTGGGGAGACAAGCACAGACACAAAGACACACACAAACACACATAAACAACGGGCTTCTTTCAGTTTACGTCTACCAAATCCACTCACGAGGCTTCGGTTGGCCCAAGACTATAGGGGAAGCCATTTGCCCAGGGTACCACACAGTGAGACTGAACCACGAACAATGTGGTTAGGAAGCAAGCTTCTTACCACACGGCCACGCCTATCACTAATTTATCAGACAGAATCTTTGTACCTCAGGATATTAACATTCAAATCCACTTTCAAAGCTAAATTTAGCAATTCATTTGATTAAAGTCAACAAATTAAGTACATGAATGACAAGGAAAAAAAAAAGTGTGCGTGTGTGTGTGAGTTCGGGGCAGGGAGAGAAAGACAAAATATGGATATCCCTGTCCCCTCAAGGGGATTTACTGACTTATACTCCCCACTGCCAACCTTTCCTTTTTTTTATTTTTTTGAAAAATAGTAAAATGAAGATTGCCTCTTGCCTAAAGAAATCATATCACCAGCAAAATACTTCTAGACTAGATGCTTTTATACTCTGCCAGGGTGCCACAAAGTAGTAGTAGTAACAACAACAATAATAATAATAATGTTAATAATGATAATAATAATACCAATAACAATAATAATAATCCCAAAGTAAGACACATCACCTTCCATTCCGTCATGATCAGCTTTTGCACAACAATTGGACAAATGCCCATGTTACCATTCCCAGCCACCTCATCTTCTTCCACTTAAATATACAGTTGGTTTTTTTTTTTGGGGGGGGGGGGTGGTCGTTTTGTTTTCTTGTGTTTATTTGATTTTTTTTCATTTTCTTTCTTTAAATGGCATATAATTAATTAGAGTAGAAAGAACAAATATCAGAGAAATGAAAAATTAAAAAAAATTTTTTTTCATCACCACCACCACACTCCCCAAGCCACCCCTGCCTTACTATTCATTAAAAACGAAATACAAGAGAACCAAAACCACACACACACACACACACACACAAATCAATTCCTGTGAATATCAGTGATTGTGTAAGCAAGCAAGCACACACACACACACACACACACACACAGCCTAATAGTAACACCATCTCATTCTTTCACTCTCAGTCAGGGTCAGGTTTGTTTCACTATCACCATCATTGGTGCCATCACAGACACAACTTGCTGCTACTCACAGAAACACATGCATATACAAACATACACACACATGCACACATACACACACACACTCTACTGATTAATTATATGGCTGTTGCTTTCGGACCAATCAACTATGAACTCTAAATTCATGAATCTTGTTTGTCAAACAATCCACCGACACATTTTCTATCAGTCATTGTTGACAGTGTTTAAACAGAACAGGATTTCTACAGCACTCTTCTCCTTCCCCAACTCAGCTTCTAAAAATTTCTCACTCACTCATTCACTCACAAACAATGAACCTCTCTCTCTCTCTCTCTCTCTCTCATGCACACAAGGCTTAACTATTATTTCTCACCTTCTCTAGATCACCAATCCTTTACAAACACATTTATATAATCACACAAATATACACACACAATCTGTGTGTCTGTCTGACTTTCTCTCTCTGACTCTTTACACACACACACACACAAACACACATATATATATATGCGCGCACACAAACACACACACACATACACCACACACGGAAGATAAATACATGTATTGTTTATTTTTACACTGAGCTATAATACAATCAATTTTACACTGAATTGAAAGATTACTCAATACTTCTTGAAAAGCAAAATTTATTATCCTTTAAGAAGAATGGTGTTGACAGTGACTGAAGTTTTGGCCTAATGAAGGCAAAGCAGGCTGAAACTTTGAAGTAACTGTAGACAGAAACGAAACTTGAAATAGCAAAACAGGGCCTCCAATGCACAAGAAAATTGCGTGTGTGTGTGTGTGTGTGGCAAGCAGTTTGCTTACCAACCACATGGTTCCAGGTTCAGTACCACTACAATGCACCTCGGGCACATGTCTTCTACTATAGTCTCAGGCTGATCAAATCTTTGTGAATGGATTTGATAGATGGAAACTGAAAGAATCCCATCATATATATATATATATATATATATATATATATAATATATATATATATATATATATATGTATATATTTATGTGTGTGCGTGTCTGTGTTTGTCCCCCCTGCCATCACTTGATAACCAATGTTGGTGTGTTTATGTCCCTGAAACTTAGCAATTCGGCAAAAGAGACCGTTAGAATAAGTACAAGGCTTACAAAGAATAAGTCCTGGAGATCATTTCTTTGACTAAAGGCTGTGCTCCAGCATGGCCACAGACAAACAACTGAAACAAGTAAAAGAATATATATATATATATACATACATATATATAGCTGTGTAGTAAGAAGCTTGCTTCCCAACTACATGGTTCTGGGTTCATTCCCACCGAAAGGCACTTTTAGCAAGTGTCTTCTACTGGAGCTTCAGGGCAATCACAGCCTTGTGGAGTAGATTTGGTAGACAGAAACAGAAAGAAGTTTGTCATGTTTGTGTATGTGTATGTCCTACCACTGCGTGACAACTGGTGTTGGTATATTTACATCATTACACATTTACTACAGTAGTCCTTCAGTTTTTCTTAGCCATGAGAATGAACTCAGAAGGTTGAGCCGCCAACCAGGACTTTTGTGATACCCTTAAAGCCAGGAACTTTTCGCCACCTCTTCATGTCTTTCTATCTATCTATCTATCCGTCCGTCCATACATTTAAAAACACACACACATTACACACAAAGCCCTTTAGATTTTGTCCCAATTATCTTGATTACTTATTTGCTGACAAATCAGTTTAATTAGAACCCTAAAGCCCTTTACAATTGCATTTATTAAAGGATCAATTACACCAGTGCAACAACTACCCAACTTACCCACACTACCTTTTTAGCAAGGATTAGTGAGGGGGGTCTCTGTTTTTCCCCCACTCTCTTCCACTTCATATTAGTGGGGGTTTTGTTTTGGCAGGGGAGTGAATAGCTGGAACTTTATTAAATTTTAATAATTTTTTTCTTAAGCTTTAAAGATTTGTGCATGTATTATTTTCAATTTTGATTTTCATTCATTGCCCTTCAGCCAAAACGAAGGATGAGGAGGAGACGTTGTACACGAACATGTGTCCATGTGTATGTGTGTGCGCGTGTGTATCTTTCCACACAGAATAGCTTTCATTTGTAATTTGTTATTTGAGCTATCCACATGACCTGTTTTGTTTTTGTTTGGATTGTTTGTTTTGTTTTTTTTTTACTTTGGTTATTTAATGTTTGTTGTTGTAGTTCACTTTTACTTAGCATTGCTGGTGCTTCATTAGTGTTGACGTCTTGTCAACAACATTTCACAGGGATTATACACTGGCACATGTGAGGAGACACAGACACATAGACTCAGTTTTGCTGCTGCTGGTGGTGTTGTAGTTCTTTAACTAGTGATTGGCCCTGATTGAAGTGACCTCTGTGTATGTGTATGTGTGTGTGTGTATCAACGTCATCATCGTCATTTGATGCTCCTTTATCCATGCTGGCATGGGTTGGATGGTTTGCCAAGAACAGACAAGCATGGTTTCTACAGTCAATGCCCTTCCTAATGCCAGACACTGAACAGGGTATACTGGGTGCTATTTACATGGCACCAGCACCAGTGAGGTCACCAAGTACCCACAAGACAAGACTCCTCAGCTAAGCAGGGTATACACTGGAGATGAAACATCATCACCATCATCCTTTGACAAAGTTGAGCAACCAATTCCACACAGTCAGGATTCACAGTACAGGCTGCACTATTCATCTTTTCACTCAATGAAAGCGTGACCCATGAAACCTATGTTTGGATGAATTTTCTTAATCACTATCTTACCCTTATACGTAAATCTGTCACAAGGTTATTCATTTACACATGAGTCAACTGGAGCAACACAAAATAAGGTGTTTTGCTAAAGAACACAATGCACAAGTCTGGAAATCAAAACCATCATCTTGTGATTGGGAGTTCAATACCCTAAGCATTAGGTAATATGCCTTCACTATATATATATCATCATCATCATCGTTTAACGTCCGCTTTCCATGCTAGCATGGGTTGGACGATTTTGACTGAGGGCTGGCGAACCAGATGGCTGCACCAGGCTCCAATCTAGATTTATTGAAATAAAGTAGCTTGCTTACCAACCACATGGTTCCAGGTCTAGTCCCACTGTGTGACACCTTAGGCAAGTGTCTTCTACTATAGCCTCAGACCAACCCAAACCTTGTGAGTGGATTTGGTAGACTGAAACTGAAAGAAGCCCATCATATGTATGTGTGTGTGTGAGTGTGTGTGCATGTGTGGTATCTGTGTTTGTCCCCACCACCACCATCACTTGAGAACCCATGTTGGGCCACATCCCCATAACATAGCAGTTCAGCAAAAGGAACCCAATAGAATAAGTGCTGGGATCAATTTGTTCAACTAGAGGTGATGCTCCAGCATGGCTGCAGTCAAATGACTGAAACAAATAAAAGAATATATATATATCCTTTAAGTTGTTTACGGGAAATGTTTCTGAATATGCATATAAACGCTGTTATTTTATTATGCCGGCTACAGCCTAATGATACCAACAGGCAATAGCAGTTATTTTGCCTAGAGAAATGAACACATGAATCTTGGGAATATGGCCTATTTTCATAAGAAACATAAAATTTGTGGAAGTGTGCATAGCAAGGCATTGAAATATTTATAAATTCCATCCATGGAATTATTATTATTACTACTATATATATATATATATATATATATAATATATATATGTTCATTTAATGAACACTTTCCATCACTTCATATTTTGAAGTAATTTAAATCAGATTTCTTCAGCCTTTCACATCACATACTGATTTCATACAAGAGAATTTTCCCACTGACTGGGGTGTCATACACATAACAGAACCCAATAAAGTGCATAATATATAATTTGATTACTACATATATAAAAACAAGAGCACTCAGAGAGTGCAAACCTCTGTGGAAGCAACACCAACATCATCTCAATGATTAGCCAAAGATGATTTTTTTTAAATGAGAATATCTGAAATAAATTTGACTGCTCTCACAAAAGAGAATACTAAAAGTGAACCTGACTACTCTCAAGAATTAAGTAAAAAAAAGGGTAGGAAAAATAATCCAGAATCTTTGTTCAGTACCGGATCAATCCCAAAATCTAATCAGTTCATGCCAGTCATGAGGCCAAACATCCTTGAAAGTTTCATCCCAATCCATCCTGCGGTTCTTGAGATATCTTGTCCATGGACAAACAAACAAACATGACTGAAAACAATAACTCCACCTTCACTAAGGCAGAGGTAATAAAATAAAATGAAGAATCCATCTCATGTTAAAAAAGTCATAGAACACCTCACAGACTGCGATAGTCAATAAAATAGAAATATAATCAAAAAAATTATTATTTCTGTGTGGTCTGGTACCAAATGATCCACGACCCCTGAAATTTCATCTTAATTTATATTCTAAATACTAACTTAATAATCCTTTCTACCAATATGGACACAGGGCCTGAAATCTTATGGGGAAGGGGCAGTCAATTACCTCAACCCCAGTGCTTGACTGGTACTCATTTCAACAACCCTGATACAATGAAAGGCAGACCCCAAAATTTTCATCTTAATTTATATTCCAAACACCAACTTAATAATCCTTTTCTACTGATATAGTAGAGATAATTGATATAGACATAGGGCCTGAAATCTTATGGGGAAGGGTCAATCAATTACATCAACCCCAGTGCTCAACTGGTACACATTTCAATGACCTTGAAATGATGAAAGGCAAATTCAAACTTGGTGCATTTGAACTTAAAACATAAAGACAGAAAAAAAAAACTGTCACTAAGCAACAAAAGGGTTAAAAATACTTATAGTGTGTTTGAACTCACCACCAATAAGCCGACTAGCCAGCAGTCCTTTTAACTTATCCCCTTAGCTGTTTCACTGCCACAAAAGCATGTTACTATAGAGATATAATGAGGATGTAAATGAATGCTACCCAACAGATATATTTAAAAATTCTTAAATACATGCTTATGAAGAGCATGAAAAAGAAAAAAAAAAAAAAAAAGGCAAAGCACAAAATGAATTTCAAAGAAAATTAAAAATTTGATGAAGATTTCTTATAACAACCATCTTACTTTTTGAAATTTTTTTTTTTTTTCTTTTTTACACAAATCTTCAACCATGTTTTTTGTTTCGTTTTACTGTTTATTTAAGTATTTTATTTTATTTTATTTATTTTAGTAATTTATTATTTTTTTAAATAAATTTCCAGTTATAAGAATAGTTGAACCTCTAACCTATCAGACTAAATGTCAGTCATAGAGAGAAAGCAAGAAGAAGAAGAAGAAAAAAAACATGAATGCAAAGAGCGTATAGACATAGTAGAGAATGTGTGTGTATCTGGTGCAGGATGGAGAGAGAAAGAGAGAGAGAGGAGGCAGAAAGAGAGAAAATGCCATTGGAGTGAACCATCAAGCAAAACAGAAGAGTGTGACATATTTATGCTGCTGGTAAAAATTTATTTTATTGGATAACCACTTAACTAGAAACACTTCGAGACATGGACTACTGCTTAGTTATGTGGATTTATAGAGGAGGGTTATTTCTGTTATTTATTTATTTATTTCGCTGTTGTTTTTGTTGTTGGCTGTTATGGTTGTCTTTTTGTTTCAATTTTTTTCTTTTATCTTTTTCTGATTGTCGGGAGTTTTTATTTTTTTTTTGTTTTGTTTTCCATTTATTTGTTTATTTTTATTTATTTTTTTTTTTGTTTTGCTTTACTCGTTCTTATTTGAACAACAGAGATATCACAATAGAGTTGGCTAATTGGTTATCTGGTTACATTCAAATAGGCTAAACTGATTAGGTTTTTGCCTCATTTGTTGTCGCGCGCAGCAGTGGCAGAGATGGTGGTGGAGGCGGGGGGTGCATGAGAGGCAAATGTGGTCAACTGCCAACAAAATCATCATTATCATCATCGACATCGTCGTCATTGTTTAATGTCCACTTTTTCCATGCTTGCTTGGACCAGGCAGGAATTTGTCGAGACAGATTTTCTACAGCCTGATGCCCCACCTGATGCCAATCGTCACCTGTTTCCAGGTAAGCTTAACATTTCCCATCATCAAAGATGTTTTCCCACAGAAGACTGGAAACAAACAACATCACTTGTATGTATGATGGCAATGCACATTTACAATTGTCACTGAACTGTCACTTCAAGAGTAGACACACATACTTGCATACAATTATATGGAGGGCTTCTTTCAGTTTCCACCCACCAAATCCAGTCAGAAAACTTCGTTCAGCCTGAGGCTACGCTACAGTAGAAGATATTTGCCCAATGTGCCATGCAGTGCCCAAACAACATAGCTGGGAAGCCTCTTTTAACCATACAGTCATATATATTCCATCTTTTACTTGTTTCAGTCATTTGACTGTGGCTATGCTGGGGCACTACCTTGAAGGGTTTTAGTCAAACAAATCAACTCAAGGACTTCTTTTATATTTTTCCAAAGCCTAGTAATTATTCTAGCAGTCTCTTTTGCTGAACTACTAAGTTATGGGGATGTAAACACACCAACACCTGTAGTCAAATACTGGTGAGATAAGAAGATACAAAGACACATACACAAACACACACACATGATGGGCTTCTTTCATTTTCTGTCTGCCAAAGTCCATGCACAAGGCTTTAGTTGGCTCAAGGCTCTAGTAGAAGACACTTACCCAAGGTGTCACACGGTGAAACTGAACTCAGAAACATGTAGTTTGGGAGGCAAGTTTCTTCCCACACAACCACACCTACACTAAGTTCAAGTCCTGAGCATTTTATTTTTTATTTTCCCTCTTTTTTGAAATTAAACATAATCAATTCTGCCAAAGGCAAAGTTGACTTCAGCATGATTTGAACTCAGAATGTAAAGTACTAGAACAAATACTGCAAAGCAATTAGGGCCTATGCTCTAACAATTCAGCCACTACCACCCAGTAATAGGAAGTGTTATCATGTACATGTTTTGTCTTGCTATAAAAGATAGGTTACAACAAACATTCTGCTCAATACCACAGATCTGCTTGTCAGTTGCTTGACCTTAAGCAATTGAGCATGTCCTTTGGTGGCTGACAATATATGGATCTCTGATCATGAGCAGAAATAGTGGAGGAGCATCATTGCCATGTGTTGAAAGGAATTCTTTGGGGTTTGAATAATTCACCCCTGGAAACATGGGTGTTTCATTCAACATCCATAAACACTCTTATTCAGGTACCTTTTGAGCAGGATGGGCTACTCGACCTGAAGAAAATTCTAACTGGGCTCCACCTACAAGATCATATGCTGTTTATTTTGATATGAGATTACCATGTCGCGCACACATGGTTGTGATGCATGAGCCTGGTGTACCCTTATCAGACAGGTAGTCATGATGGGTATATTGGGCTTCGTATATTTTTACCCCAGTGTCACTTTGATGGCATGCACTGCTCTCTCACTCAATAATATAGTTGTTGTGTACTCCTTTAACAAATAGTAAAGAAGAAAGGTGAAAAAATAGATATATACAAACCTCTTAAGTACAAAACAGCTCAGCATGGAAAATGAAGAAGGTGAAGATAGTACCAATTACTATTGTGGCCTTGAGGCTCTAGTAGAAGGCATCAAGAGGAATATAAAGGAAATTGGAATATCAGAAGTCATCAAGAGGAATATAAAGGAAATTGGAATAGCGTGCCCGGTAGAACTATTGCAAAAGGTCTGCCTTCTTGGCACAACCAGAATAATCAGAAAAGTATTAGATAGTTAAAAGAACAGATAACATGGTACTGTAGGCTGCAGGCAGGAAGCCTGCTTCGTATGTAAGACTAAAAAAGTTACAACAAAACCTGAGATAAAAAGAATAATAATAATAATGAAGGTTTTTAAATTTTGGCACAAGGCTAGCAGTTTTAGGGAAAGGGAGTTGATGATATCGACCCTAGTACTTGACTGTTAAGTACCGCAGTACTTAATGCAATCAACCCCCAAAAGCAAAGTTTATTTCAGCGGAATTTGAACTCAGAAAGTAAAGCAGTAGAACAAATACTGCAAGGCATTTGACTTTATGCTCTCTAACAATTCTGCCACTACATTCCAACAACAATAATATAAGAAGAAGAAGAATGATGATGATGATAACAACAACAGCTTGACAATAGCAATATGAGGTGACAACACTGTACAACGTGGGCACTGCACACTGTCAAGGAGTAATTTCCAGCAGACCTGACAGTCACACAAGACCATCAATACAAAACATGCTCCATGATTGATGATATGTCATGTATCATAAGCAGGAACATTAATCAAAGAGTCAGAGAAAACAATTGAAATATAAAGAAATTTCGGATAGAGATTGCAACAATATAACTTGGCTTGTATTGTTTGTTATACAGGAGTAATGAATACAACTGGTCGAGAATTAAGAGGCAGAACTAGTTCGCAGAATCATTTTAAGGAGATGCAACAGAAGCAACTGGACCACAGTGTTGCTAAAAGAAGTAATGCATGCAACTGTTCAATAACGAATGCCAGTGCCACCACTGCCACCATTACCACTGTAATGTCCACTTTTTTCATGCTTGCATGGGTGAGACAGAATTTGTTGAAGCATATTTTCTACAGCTGAATGCCCCTCCTTGTTGCCAACCCACATGAGTTTTCCAAGTAAGTTAATATTTCACTATGACCAGACATGCTTTCATGGGACTGGCTGTGTGGTAAGTAGCTTGCTAACCAACCACATGGTTCCGAGTTCAGTCCCACTGCGTGGCATCTTGGGCAAGTGTCTTCTGCTATAGCCCTGGGCCGACCAATGCCTTGTGAGTGGATTTGGTAGACGGAAACTGAAAGAAGCCTGTCATATATATGTATATATATATATATGTGTGTGTGTGTGTGTGTTTGTGTGTCTCTGTTTGTCCCCCTAACATTGCTTGACA
The DNA here is from genome assembly GCF_006345805.1 of Octopus sinensis. NCBI lineage: Eukaryota > Metazoa > Mollusca > Cephalopoda > Octopoda > Octopodidae > Octopus > Octopus sinensis. Next base: position 50,047,132 of record NC_043002.1, on the reverse strand, counting down.
ACCGATGCTGGTGTGTTTACGTCCCCGTCACTTAGCGGTACGGCAAAAGAGACTGATAGAATAAGTACTGGGCTTACAAAGAATAAGTCCCGGGGTCAATTTGCTCGACTAAAGGTGGTGCTCCAGCATGGCCGCAATCGAATGACTGAAACAAGTAAAAGAGTAAAGAGAGAGAGAACTACACCTCTTGAACAACAGTGATATTCATTTACAAGTATCAAGTGAGATCAAGATAAGGAGACACAAATATGCACATGTGTAAATGGCATTTCGTTAATTACAACAATGAGGGTTCCAATTGACTCAATCAACAGAACAGCCTGCTTGTTAAATAAACATGAAAGCGGCCAAGCACTCCAAAGACATGCATACCTTTAACATAGTTGCCAAGGAGATGCAGTATGACATGTATGAATGTGATAAGGCCGGTCCTTTGAAATACAAGTACTACTCATTCTTGCCAGTTGAGTGGACAGGTGGTATGTGAAATAAAGTGTCTTGTTCAAGAACACAATGTAATATTGAGAATTGAGCTCACAATCTTATGATTGTAAGGAGAATACCCTAGCAACTAAACCACACAGCTTCACATCTGTACATCATCATCATCGTTTAACGTCCGTTTTCCATGCTAGCATGGGTTGGACAGTTCAACTGGGGTCTGGGAAGCCAGAAGGCTGCGCCAGGCCCAGTCTGATCTGGCAGTGTTTCTACGGCTGGATGCCCTTCCTAACGCCAACCACTCCGTGAGTGTAGTGGGTGCTTTTTACGTGCCACCCGCACAGGTGCCAGACGAGGCTGGCAAACGGCCACGGTCGGATGGTGCTTTTTATGTGCCAAATAACAGATATTTTTCGGTTTCCATCTACCAAATCTACTTATAAAAATGTGGAGAGTCCAGGACTTACAGAAGACTTTTGCCCTATGTGTCACACAGAAGGACTGAACCCACAATCATGTGACGATGATGCAAACTTCTTTACTACACAGCTATACCTGCATCTATTGACAACTGGTCACAGGTATAAGAAAGCTTTCTAAAGTCATAATGAGCAATGGATGCAACTGTTTCAAAAGGAGCTATGGGCACTACTGGTTTGAATGGTTATTAGAGCACCGGAAGCAATAATCAAGAATATAATAATCCTTTCTTATTATAGACACGAAGTTTGAGGGAGTGGGCAAGTCAGTTGCATCAACCCCAGTGCTCAACTGCTACTTATTTTATCAACCCCAAAAGGATGAAACATAAAGTCAAACTCACAAGAATCTGAAGTCAGAATGTTAAAATACATGAAATGCTGCTTAGCATTTTGTTTGGAATGCTCACAGGCATACATACATATAAACATGCACCAACCATATTTTAACATAAGGAACCCTTTTTTGTCAGATATTAGGTTTAAAAAAATACGGGAGTTTCTTATACATGGATAGTATTATAACCCCTTGCAAGACTTTTTTTCCAAATTTTAAGCCAAAGAAATTATGAGGTCACTTATACACATTAAAATATGGTGTGTGTGTGTGTGTGTGTATATATAAATATATATATATATATATATATATATATATACACACACATACACCTTTATACATATAAACATACACAAATATATATATATATGTTTATACTTCTATTAATAATAACTTATTAACAATAATAATAATAATTAATTCTTTTTTATTGGCCACAAGGGCTGACACGCATGATTACATAAAGGGACAAGACAGGACGAAAGGTTACAAAGGGTTTTGCCGTTTTTTAAAAACATCGAGTAAAAATCTTTATAACAACTTATAAAATTCAACAATGAAAAACTCCCAAAAGGGGGAGACGTTTCGAAAGGTTCCTGGTGGAAAAAACCCTACAAAAGCCAACGGGAGCCTGGTCTAAAAAGGGGGTGTAGAGAGTCCCCTTTTTTTCTCCTTTTACATTACCTTTTTGAAATCACAGGCGAAACCTGAGAACTGGTTCATTTATACAGGCCAGTCTCGCACAATTCACCCACCTTTCATAAAACTTGCTATTGGACAGCACTTTCCTCTCTAACCTCATCTTCCTTTTCAAGTGAAACTTGAAAAAGTTGATGAGGCCTTGACCAAAGAGGAAAGTGTCTGTCTTTAGCCCTTTCAAACGAGTCCACCACACGACCTCTTTCGCCACAGCCACTAGGCACAAGAAAACGGCCTCGCCCTCCTTGTTAAAGGAGGTCGGCGGGGCAATCTTCACTATGGATTCGGCCGATAGTCGGATCCGTCCTACACGTGACAGTAGCTGTTCGACATAAACCCATATTTCAGCAATACTTGGGCACTGGACGAGTGCGTGCAGAACGGTTTCGTCGTCCTGGCAACACCTCGGGCAGGCCCAGCTGACGGCACTTCCGTGCCGGTAGAGTTTATCTCGAACAGGCAGAGCCCCTCTGTAGCACTGCCAAGCGAGAGACCTCTGGAAATTATCCATCGGCCCCGGCCCGAAAGTCCTCCCGAACAGACCGCTCAGTTCGTCGTCTTCAACGCCTAGAGTTTCCCCGAGAACGTCGTCGCATTTTTCCTCCACTAACCCTCTATAGAACGCTAGAGTGGAGCTGTAACCGACCGCATTGACCGCCTGGCGGAGGGCGGAGAGGGCTTGACGGCACTCGAGGTGCCAAGCGCCCTTTCTCGGTCTACGTTTGATCCAGGTCTGCAGCTCCTTCAAAGAGACGAGCTGCGGAAAATCGCGTCTGACAAAAGACGACCACACCTGTTCACCGTCTAGGAAGCGCTTGAGATGCCGCAGCCTGAGCGCATGTCTGCGCAACAGCAACCACGGCATTCCAAGGCCTCCGTTCAGCGGTCGTTGACAGCAGATGGATCGCCTGACCAGTGGCACCTGACCCTTCCACAAAAAGTCGAAGAGCAGACGTACCAGCTTGGCCAACCAGCGGTCGGGACAAGGGACGACGGTCAAGCGGTAATAGATGACGGATGCGATGTACGCATTCGCCACCTCCGGTCGACCTTTCAGGGACAGCTTCCTCTCAGCCCATTTCTGGGTGAGACGTGCCACCCTGCTCGTCACCTCTTCCCAGTTCTTATCCACTGGAGGTCCGGACCGAACCAGACCCCGAGCAGTTTAACGGGTCCGTCTGTCCAGCGCCCTACGACACTGTTGGACGGCATGGGCTTGCCTCTCCAGGTGCCCAGTTGCAAGCCCACAGACTTTTCCGCGTTAATCTTTGCCCCTGTCACCGCTTCGTACTGGTTTAGCGTCTCGCCAATCAGGCCAATGTGCCTGTGGCTCGACACCACCACCACGGTGACGTCGTCGGCATAAGCAGACACGCTGTTTCCGCCTCCTAGATCGCGCGGGATACCCCTCAAAGCCTCCAACTTGCGCAGTAATGGCTCGAGAGTCAAAATGTACAAGAGGGAGGAGAGAGGGCATCCTTGGCGGACCGAACGCGAGATGTCGAACGGTTCCGAAAGGTGACCGTTCACCCGTATCACCGAGCAGATGTTGCTGTATAAAGCAGCGATCCACCCGCGGAAGACTGAACCGAAACCGGCTGCCCTGAGGACAGCTGCCAGGTACCGATGGTCGACCCTATCGAAGGCTTTACTCTGATCCAAATTGATCAAAGCCCCACCCGCGCCAGCGTCGTTACCCACCCTCTCTATGATGTAGCGCATGAGATGGAGGTTGTCGTGTATCGACCTGGTCGGCACGGCGCATGTCTGCGTCTTGCCGACCAGCTTGTCCACGACAAGCGCCAATCTCTTGGCTAGCACCTTGGCCAAAATCTTCAACTCTGCATTGAGCAGAGTGATGGGCCGGAAATTCCCTATAACGTCCCCCTTGTTTGGGTCCTTCTTTAGCAAAGCCACCACCCCTCGACAGACAAAAGCAGGAATTCTCCCGTTTTGCTGCCAGTTGCAGTAGACGTTTGCCAACAGGTCCGCAAACAAGTCTGGCATTGAAAAGTAAAGCTCGTAGGGCAGACCATCCAAACCCGGCGATCTACCTCTCGTGCAACTCTTCATCGCTTCCTGTACTTCCCAGGCAGATATCGGTCCTTCGCAGCACTCTGCCTCGCTTAATATAAAGTGTACAAAACATGCAACTTACCAGGCTATCCCTCAACTTAAGAACTGCATAAAAGTATCTTTCCTGGGAATCGATCACATACTTAGAAAAGATTCTGTTGGAAAGAGAAGAAAAGAATATATATTATATATATAAATATATATATATATATATATATACACACACACACACACACACACATACACACAAAAGTATAGGCTTTAAACCTGGAACGGGACTGAATAGTCATCTGACAGGTCATGGAAGGAAAGTCAGAAATAGCATCGACAACAAAGAAGCACAAGGAAAGGAAAATCATCTGTAAAGACGGAGCAATCACCATATATAAATATATATATACATATTTATACATACAAACATGCATAAATAAATATACATTTATACATACATATAAACATATATATATATATTTACGCATACATATAAACATATAGACATTTATACACATACATATTTACATCTATATATACACAAACATACATACATATTTACATTTATATATACACATATACCGCTTGGCTGGCCGGTTTGCGGAACACCTCCGAGATATTAGACTTGGCAGCGACACCCCAGTCTCGGACCATTTCATTTCAACAGGTCATTCATTACAACACCTGTCTGTGTTTGGATTGTCTTTGAACAGGGGCCATCCGAATCCCCACCTTCACTGTGAACAGGAATTAATCTTTTCTCTTCGCCCCTTTGCGCCACATGGGCTCAATTCCCCTCCCCTCTTCATCTGACTCTCCTCCTCTCTTCACTCGTACCCATCTTCTCACTTCATTATTACCCCCTCCATCCACACCACACCCCTACACATCCCAACATCCTGACACGTGTATATATATATTTTATATGCTATTAACCTGAAGAAATTACAGAGTGACATAGGGATCAAGAGTTTTGTGTAGTGACACATAAACTGGTTTCATGTTAATATTAATAAATTATACTAATTACATTACTTATATGATGTTAAAAGCCAGTTGGATAAGCGTCAATACATGAATCTCTTGGCCATTAAGTTACTGCTGTAACCTGTAACTTTCGACAATAAAAAAATACATAAACACAAGGGCGCATGCAAAACAATTATAATAGCACACACACATATATATATATATATATATATATGTATATATATATATGTATATATATATACATATATATGCATGCAGATGCTAGTAGCATTATGAGAATTCAGAGAATACACAAGATTCTGACAACTGTATAGAAAAACACAAATCAAAATTCTAAAATAACATTATTTCCCAGTATATTTTTTAAACCTTATAAATTACCATACATATATATCTAAATTCCTGTCACTTGTAGAGGTGGTTTCCCACCATTTACTGGCTGTCATGTAGATTTGGTTTTACCTTCCCCCACACCCCCACCTACTTCCTAATCCATACGGAGAATGTAATGACAAATGAAGAAAATAAGATAGCTTGCATGCTATCCTATTTCTGGGCCCCACCTGCAAGGTCATGTACTGTTTATCATGATATGAGGTCACTATGTTATGCACATATGGTTATATCCATATGCACATATGTTTATGTGCTTGGTTGTATCTTCATCACACAGGTAGTCATGATGGGTATATTGGGATTTATATATTTGTACCCCAGTGTCACTTTGATGGTGTGTGCTGCTCTCTCACTCAATCATGATAAATAATAATAATAATAATGGTTTCAAATTTTAGCACTAGACCAGCAAGTTCAGGGAGGGGTTAAATCGGTTACATCAACCCAGTGTTTAACTGGTACTTATTTCATCGACCTCAAAAAGACAACTATAACAATAATAATATATACACATACATATATACATCTATATATACACATACAAACATATTTACACCTACATATATACATACATGGCCCAGTGGTTAGGGCAGCGGACTCGCAGTCGTAGGATCGCAGTTTTGATTCCCAGACTGGGCGTTGTGAGTGTTTATTGAGCGAAAACACCTAAAGCTCCACGAGGCTCCAGCAGGGGGTGGTGGCGATCCCTGCTGTACTCTTTTGCCACAACTTTCTCTCACTCTTTCTTCTGTTGGCCTGCTCACTTAGCCAGCGGGGTGGCGTCATTTGAAGGCTAAAACAATGCGAAGCGCATTGTGACCAGCGATGTGTAGCAACATCTGATAGCCTGGTCGGTCACAGTGATCACAGTGATATACATACATATCTACATATATATATACATACATATTTACATCTATATATACACATATATACATACATATTTACATCTATATATACACATATATACATACATATTTACATCTATATATACGCATACATACATATTTACATCTATATATACACATACATACATAAATATTTACATCTAAGGTCTAGAGTGGAAGGACCTCAGAGTCAATCCAGCAAAAACCAAAGTCATCACAAGTAGGAAGACAGACAAACCACAAATCCCTTCAGGTAGATGGCCCTGCTCGATTTGTAGAAAAGGCATAAGTAGAAACTCCGAAGGTATACCCAGTGTAAGCTATGGAACATTAGAGGTGCAGCATTATCAAAGGAGGGCTAACTGGGAAGATAGTTTTTGTGTATGGCAAATGCTCAGAGGCAATAAACACTCAAAATGTACAGAAAGCAGCTTCCGTCACATTCCATGGGGGAAAATCTACAAGTAGTTGATAGCTTCCATTACCTAGGTGACCAAGTGAGTAGCGGGGGTGGATGCTCTGAAAGTGTGGCTGCTAAAGTAAGAATAGCCAGGGCAAAGTTTAGAGAGCTCCTACCTCTGTAGGTGATAAAGGCTCTTTCACTCAGAGTAAAAGGTAGACTGTATGACGCAAGTGTGCGAACAGCCATGCAACATGGCAGTGAAACATGGATTCATGGTGTACAACATCTAACAACTTAAATAAGGTTGTCAGTGGCATAGCCACCATAGACCACATCAGGTAAAAAACATTGAACTTTATCAAAGATTGTGTGCATTTAAACTACTGTAACTTTACCTCCTACATTTTTCAATGAAAGAAATTTTAAACGACTACCGTAAATCCTCGGGTATAATACGCATTTTTTTCCCTAAAATTTAAAGAATCATCAATAACTTGCAGTAAGCAACATTTATTAAAATAAAAGTATACAGAACACAGAATAACATGTAACAAAAACAATTTGCAAACATATTTACATTCCCATATAACAGTTAAGAACATCACTATTATTGCATTACGCATGCATGGAAGTGTTTGTTTGACTAGGTGCTGCTGGCGTAATTACGCACGAATTGTGCTTAATAGTTTAGTGCTAAATAGTTCATCTTGCTGTTTGTATTGGCAGTTTGCATCATTACAGTGGCAAACAATAGATACTTAATTAAATACCTGTATTAAATGTTTGAACTACTGTGGGTCTTTTACTAGGGTTTTTTATAAGCAGAAGTTAAACCTGTACATTAATCTCCAATAAAACATTTTATACATTAGATGCCCATAAAATGCCTTGTAGATCTTACTCAGCTATGTTTAAACTTGAAGTCATACCATATGCTGAAGAGCATGGAATAGGACCACAAGAAAATTTAATGTTGATGAAAGCGATGTCAGGTTATGGAGAAGAAATGAAGATGAAATTAAACAGATGCCAAAGATAAAGAAGGCAAGAAGGAGGGAAAAGCCAAACATCCTGAGCTTGAAAAAATTTTTCTTGAATGGGTAGAGGAAAGAAGACTTGGTGGAATAGCCATTAAAATACAGTACATTTGAGGCTACAGGCAAAACTCATTGCTAAAAAGATAAAACTTAATGAGTCAGAATTTAAAGCATCACTTGGCTGGGCCAGTAACTTAATGTCAAGGCATAAAGTCGTTCACTAAAGGTGGAAGGGTTCGCGCTCCCAACTTGACTTTGATGTGCAAATGGCTCGTGTATGCATGGAATGAACTTGATCCCCAGATTATTGTGAAAAGTTTTATCAAATGTTGTATGTCGTCTGCACTTGATGGTACTCAGGATGACGTTGTATGGAAAGATGAAATAAATGAAAGTGAATCTTCTGATGTTGATTATGAATCTGACGATGATGGAGATTTACACTACAATGATGCTGACATGTTTACGGAGGAATAAATGGAACAGTTATTTGACGCTGAAAGTGACGTTGAATTTGAAAGATTTTGCTTTTCTAACTGATAGTGATAAATATATAAAGGCAATTTACTTAATATTTATTTTTCACTGACGTTATTACTGTTATTTCTTTATTTTCTGCAAACAAAATGCACAAAAGAGCTACACGTTTGCATTATGTTATATATACAATAATAATAAAGGACGTTACTGTATACATTTTTACAAACCAAGGACATTATATAGACCTCCTTGACTCAAGTTAGAGAAGGGGTGCGTATTATACACAAGGTTTAAGTTTTTCAGAGGTACAGCCCCCTAAAAATCCCCTGCGTATTATACTCAAGGGTGGACTATACTCAAGAATTTACGGTATATCAAAATGCCAACTGCTCACAGAAACAAAGAGCAAATTTGAGACAAATTTCAAGAGAGCAGTGTTTTGAAAATTCAATTTCTATGTTTAGTATATGAATTCCTCACAACATTCACTTGTGGTCATATTCATATTGAATGCAACAAGAAGATCAGATGAGACAATGGTCAAGTAAACAGTGTAAATACAACAAGGAGTTAAGAAGTGCAAAGATTAGCACAAACTATCCAAATTCCTGAAACCCATTTCTTTGCAAGCAGAGGCCAAGAAGGAATAGTTTTGTAGAGAGGCAATCTATCACCAAAGGTTGATGAAAATTTAAGGGTTTTACTACATTAAAAAAAAAAAGTTGATTTCACATGGAATGACCCGTATGTGGGGAATGCATATATGTATGAATGTGTAAAATATACAAGTGTATAACTATGTGTGTGTGGGGGAGTTGCAATATGTGTGTTTATGTGTATATGCACACATGCACGCACTTGTATTTTAGTTTTATAAAAAAAATTATCAAGAATAAGATGTTTATAGTCAGAACGGATGGGAAAAGTCAGAATTCTTTCATTTTGTAATATGTCATCAAATCACAGGAAGGAAGGAGGGGAGAGGTGGTGAGAGAGAGGATATGAAAAGGGAAAGCAATAAGAATGAAAATAAAAGGGGGGAAAAAATCACAAGAGTTAAAAAAAAAAATAATAAGGAACTGCAACCAGAAATATGAAATAAGTATAACAATGATAATGACAATACCGAGAGCAACATAAAGTATATTTTTTGAAAGAGTCTCTCTTGAGTGTTGCAGATCGTATGCTGATTCAGGTGTGTGTGTGAAGACAGAGTGGAGAAAAAGGGAGAAGAGAAAGGTGCAGAGGAGAGAGAAAGGAAGAGATATGATGGTGGAAAAATTAGTCTAATTGAGACAGAAATTGTATGAATACATGTGGAGAGAGAGAGTGTGTGGTGGGGGATTAAATGAGTGCATTAATGTATAGAAAATAAATATGCATCTGGATGTGTATAAATGAGTGCATGCATACAAACGCATATATATATATACTTTCTTTCTCTCTCTTTCTCTTGTATTTTTTTTATTCTGGTTTCACCCACTGATTTCTAGTAATGCCGAAGTGCCACCATCATGGCTTTTTTTAGCCAATCGTAGCAACCTCAGAACACATTTCAGTCTATTAGGTATCTCATTATTGTATACTTCACTGACTAGTGAGAACTACCCTTGTGAATTACCACTGGTTTAGTTCAGCACACACACACAAACATATACATACATAAATGCTTAAATGTAAACATTTGGGACTAATGGGTATATGCCACTTAGTGTGTTGGGTAAAGCACATCCGCAGTTTAGGTTACCAGATGTCATCCACAGTTGGGATATATTTCCACTGGATCTACATCAGGAATTCCACAGTGTTAGTTGTACTGAATAAAGACTAATGCTAAATCTATCCTCCGCTTCCTTCATAAATGTTTATATATATGTGCCTATGTTCATTTCATTTGTTTTTTATGTCTGTTTTTCCATGCCAAATTTGGTAGACAAATATATCGACAGATTGCTTAACAGCTTTAGGTATGCAGGTACTTTGAAAATACCTCACGGAGTGATAACATGTTCTGCATAGTTGCAGGCCACACTCTGGCAAGGTATAGCATCTGTTCAGCCACCCTGCTAGGGATAGAGCAAAAACATGGCACTGCAGCATGGCTGATTGTGAAGAGGTAGCGGAGGAGCTCAACTGAGCCCATGGTGCTTCTTACATTGAGGCTGAGCAGAGGAATCCAAGAAGATCAAGACTCTATCAAGGAAATAACTGCAATCCATTCATAGGGGTAGTGTTTATGGTTCTGTAATCAGCTAATGAAAGATTCACTATGACTCAAGCTCCCAATCCAAATAATGGAATTGAACAGAGACAGAGAGCCATGGGAATCTGCAAAAGCAGCAAACAAAAAAAAAAGAGCTTTACAGCTGGATTCTCTTCCTCATGCTAGACCTCACCGCCTTTTATAGTTAAGGATCACCAATCTGACAGGAGTAAGACCAACACAAAGGAACATCATAACTTTCATATAAGCAAGTGCAGATGTAAATAACAGACACTTACATGTGCCTATATGCATGTAAATACATGGGAAGTGAACTTTTTAATAATGCCTGCATGTGGCTGTGTGGTAAGAAGCTTGCTTCCCAACCACAAGGTTCTAGGTTCAGTCCCACTGCATAGCACCTTGCGCAAGTGTCACCTATTATAGCCTCAGGCCAACCTCAGCCTTGTGAGAGAATTTGGTAGATGGAAACTAAAAGCAGCCTGTTGTACATATATGTATATATCTATGTGTGTAAATCTTTGTCTCTATGTTTGTCCCCTCATCACTGTTTGACAACTGGTGTTGGTGTGTTTACATCCCAGTAACTTAGCAGTTCAACAAAAGACACAGAATAAGTACTAGGCTTTAAATAAATAAGCCCTGGGGGTCAATTTGTTTCACTAAAACCCCTCATGGTGGTGCTCCAGCATTGCTGCAGTCAAATGTCTGAAACAAATAAAAGAATATATATATATATATATATATACAATAACTTCGGGCCAACCAAAGCCTTACGACTGGATTTGCTAGGCAGAAGCTAAAAGAAGACCGCTGTGTGTGTATTTGTGTTAGTTCCCCACCATCACTTGACAACTGATGTTGGTGTGTT
>NC_043002.1:50023321-50030821 GCF_006345805.1 Octopus sinensis | reverse complement strand
ATGATAAGAATGATCCAAGCAACACTTGTACTCCTAATGATGCTGCAAAATGATAATAATAGTTCACAACATGACAGTAGTAGTAGTAGTAGTAGTAGTAGTGGTGTCTATGATGATGCTGTCTTATCAATGGACATGACAAAGATAAAGATGATGTCAACAACAAGAAAAAAGGATAGCGATGATGACAACACGAAAATGAAAGATCAACCAAGATGAGACAACAAAAATGATAATGTTGATGATAATTAGGAAATTACAATAACCATGTTAATATGACAATGATAGGAAGGCTGATGATGATGATGATGGCGACGATCATCATCATCATCATCATCATCATCATCATCAGTGTTATGAAGATGATGATGACAACAACTTAAAGGTACAAGACCAAACAAAACTGATGTCTTGATGTCAAAATTCGTCATTATTAACAACTAAACACCTAACTATTAATTAAAGCATGGACAATGTTTAATTTAATCTTTCTGCTATCTCTATGTCCTGCCTCCTGCCTCGTCTCTCTCTCTCTATCTATATTTCTCTCTATCTATCTATCTATCTATTCATTCTTCACTCCCTCTTATCCTCTATCTCTCTCATCTTCCTTTCCTTTTCTCTCTATCATTTCTTTGCTGTTTATTTCTCCTTTCAATTATTTACAAATAAAATTAATTGAAAAATATTTAATGTAGTTTGTTTTTTTTTTTTATATCTTTCTTTTCTCTTTAAATACAGAGGTTGGGAGTTGTAAATTAAATTGGGAAAATGGAAATTCAATTATTGTTATTTTTATTCTTTGTTTGTAGGTTCAGTTGATTCACGAGTTGAGATGTAGAAGTAAAACAACTGAGCCATATGGTCATGTGTTCAAACTCAACAACAGGCACTGATTTGTGCCTTTGAAAGAAAATATCTATAGGAACCTTTGTCTGAAACTGAGGTTTCAAAAAACTGGATAAGTAATAAGAGCCTCTCTGGTTGGGTTAGGTTATATATATATATATATATATATATATTCTTTTATTTGTTTCAGTCATTTGACTGCAACCATGCTGGAGCAACCCCTTTAGTCAAACAAATCCACTCTGCTGAAAGCACTCAAGGTACCAAGCATTTAGCATTAAAATGGGCAATGTATTATGTGTCCTAGCCAAGTAGTTCTCAGCTGGGGTAGGATTTGAACCCAGAGAGGACAGAGTTTCCCATTGAATGCTCTGACAATTCTGCCAGCTCCCCAACCCTACAGGATAGGGACTTCATTTATGAACCCCAAAGAAAGGGAAAGTTAAGTTAGCTTCTATAGGATTTGAACTTCGAACATAAGACACTTGAATAAATACCACAAGGTATTTCATCAGAAGTTCTCTCAACTCTGCTAACTCACTGCCTCATGGCATCAACTGAGGCACTAAAGTAAATTTATAAGTGGACCACATCTCCAATTGGGTTTGATTCCCAATTAGAACCATTTTGAAGAGCTCATTAGATAGATGATATTTCTATCAAGCCAGTACTTGCATTCATTTTATTGAACTCTGAAGGGAATCATCATCATCATCATCATCATCACCACCACCATCATCATCTTCAATGCCATAGTGATCGTTTAACAGTCCTTTTTTCATGCTGGCATGGTTTCAACAGCTGGATGCCTTTCCAAATGCCAACCACTTCACAGACAGTATTGAGTGCTTTGTACGTAGCACCAGCACTGGGGATGTCACCAGGTTCCCATAAGAGAGGGATCCTTCAACTGAGTGGGGTATACTCTCAAGGAATATTAAAGTATGATAGAAGGACAAGGTGTCTTGAAGAGGTGAATATATGGCTTACCCATTAGGAAAGAGAGAGACGGAGAGAGAGAAATGCGAAGGAACTAAATGATGGCCAGTGAGATTGAACATTCATGGGAGTTACTAAATCTACAACCCTACGAGTTCACACCCTGTGAAACCTGCAAAAAGATATTATCAACATCGTTTAATGTCCACTCTCCATGCTGGCATGGGTTGGACAGTTTGATATGGAGCTGATCCACCGGGAGCTGTCCAGACTCCAGCTGTCTGTTGTGGCATGGTTTCTACAGATGGATGGTCTTCCTAATAACAACCACTTAGCAGAATGTGGTAGGTGCTTTCTTTATGTGCCACCAGCAAGGGTGTGTTTACGCAACACCAGCAAGGGTGTGTTAATGCAGCACCCTTAAAAAGACAATAACAAACAAAAAAAAAACAAAAAACAAAAAAGAACAGTGATATTTAACAATAAACGTTTTCTTGAGAGAAACAAAAAAATGAAATATAATTTTGGAAAATAAAAACACCCTTATCTAATTTAATAAAAAAAATTAAACAGGAATAGGGTGGTGGGACACACAGACAAACTGATTATAAAAAAAAAAAACAGAAATTCAACAAGATACAACAAAAATACTTAAAAATAAAATATTACAAAATTTTTGTTCAAATAAAAAAATTTTAATTATCAGCAAAAGAACAAAAACAAAAAAATGAAACCACTTTATGAACAATAAGAACAACAAAAGAAACAATTACAAATCTGAAATTAATTGAACGTTTGTAAATTTGTTAACTGATGTATTGTGCTAGTTAAACATTCGATTGTGTGAATATCGCAGAGGAGCTGGTGTTGGGATGGAAACTATGGGAGATTGCTATTGTTTGGCATTGTTTATCTGAGATTGTGTTATCTATCAATTTAATCTACTTAGTTATTCATCTATTCATCTACTTGGTTATCTTAGTGTCTCATCGAAATATCTGTGTGTGTGTGTGTGTGTGTGTGTGTGTGTAATATATATATATATATATATATATATATATATATATATACACGAACACACAGCACACGCACATACGGTTTTCTGGCTGCTTAGATGACTCCATCTAAATATCTAAAGCATCTCTTCTGCTTAGTTATCTGTTTATCTACCTTATTTAATAATTTACCTATTCATTTATTAGAGGTGTGATGCAAAAACAATAACAAAAAACAAACAACAAATTGAGTCGAGCAGCTAATGTAAGACGTATCAAAAAGACACCACACCAAAGACACAGAAACCAACACACATGCGCAGATACCAGCGGAAGGATAAAATAGACCACGATCGTACATACAGAAGCATTAAAAAAAAAAACAAAACAAAATCATGGAGATGCATACACCCGCATACATAGAGACAAACCCAGAAGCGATTTATACAGAAAAAAGATAAACAAAAACCAGAAACGTAAGCATGTGCACACACACATACATAAAAAGAAAATAACAAAGACACAGAGATAGAGTATATTTGTTAATTCCATGTGAGCATGACAGTGTGGTTAAGAAACTTGCTTCCCAACCATGTGATCTTGGGTTCAGTCATACCATGTAGCACCTTGGGTAACTGTTTGCTATATACATATATATATATATATATATATATATATATGTATATAATTTCTGTCGGCTTTCTTCGAAAAGCGTGCTTGTAGTGATAAATTACATGGTTATTGACGTTGTGTCTATTTTCGGCATATTTTGGCATTAGAAATTTTTTTCTTTTGCCCTTACTTATAAATTATATATATATCTGTATGTATGTCTGTATATAAAATAGAAAGAAATGAAGGGTTGTATACATTTATTTATTATGGGCTTTATTATATTTATTTATTCAGTTATGTATTCAGGTGCATTCAATTGATTAACTTAAAATATAGGGAACCACCCCTACAATATCTTCCTAAGAGCTAACACACACACATTCAGGCGTGGCTGTGTGGTGAGAAATTTGCTTCCCAACCACATACTTCTGGGTTCAGTCCCACAGCATGAAACTTTGGCCAAGTATCTTCTCTAGTAGCCTCAGGCCGAGGCTAGTCTTATGCCAAAATTTGAAACCATTATGATGTTTCTTATTATCATTAACAATTTAAGAAAGATTCTTGATATAGCGACAATATTGGCTACAAAAATATGTTAAAATAATGTTATCTTGAACAAAAAATTCATTAAGATGAACAAATTTGGGCCTGATGTCAGGTACAAAAAGGATATAAAGGTAAGGGGTAAAGACCCCCTTCGGTCATGAATGACCATGGGATTGCGCCTAGAAAGTTACCCTCCTAGACACAAGTCCGGGCAAGGTTGTTTATGGAAGACCAGCAGTCGCCCATGCATACCAGCCTCCCCTCTCCATGCCACCAGTGTTATCCAAGGGAAAGACAAAGGTCGATACAGCTTGGCACCTGTGACGTCGCAACTCATTTCTACAGCTGAGTGAACTGGAGCAACGTGAAATAAAGTGCCTTGCTCAAGAACACAACACGCAGCCCGGTCTGGGATTCGAGCTCACAACCTCACGATCGTAAGCTCGACGCTCTAACCACTGAGCCATGCTCATAGTATTAACAATTTCCTTTTGTACAAAAAAACAAACAAAATGTTCCACATAAAGCTGTACTAAAGGAGTGCAGAGTATGAGAATCATGTGATGGTAAACTGGCATATGTGCTGCCTTTTATGACATCAGTGATATTCATTAGTGACTTTACCAGTGAGTTATGTTATGTCATCTCACAAGACATTCAGGAATGAGAGAGTAATCTGGTTTAAGAACACATACACACAATCTACTTCTGCAAGAATAATTTATTAATAAGCATACACATTAATTCATTGTTAGTGCTGGAAGCGGTATTAGTTCAGAAAAGCATTTCATATGTATCTAACTTAATGTGGATATATTGTAAGAAAGCTACAAAATTGTGGTCCTTATTTTGAGAAAGCAGCTTAGTGCTAAAAGGCACAGAGGAGTAATTAGCAGCAAATGAACAGTGCCCAGCAGAGGAAGGAAATTGATTTGTCTTAACACAGAGCTGATAGTGGATACTTGCTACTGATGATGTGTAAATGTGCAGAAATACCAGATCTACCAATTCTACCACAGCTGCTGGACACTTTACATCAGCTACTGATACACTTCTGCACATTTCAGACCTTATATGTCTATACGAGATGCTTTCTTAAGATATATACCACAGTAGTATGGCTTTCTTACAGAATATACACATTAAGTAAAATATACAGAATGCTATACAAGTAAATGCAATTTATATAGAAAAATAAGCAAATAAAATAACAAGCCTTGAGACATGCAAAACTTGAAGTCAACCAAACATTTATAACAAATTTCACTCTAAAAGAAGTATTCAGTTCTTTTCATCAGTAAATGCTTCTTGTCATTCATATAGCCAGGGTTACCTCATGAACATTAAGACTGATATTACGACACCCTCTTGCAGACTGCCTTGTTGACAAATGACAGGGACCTTCTCTTTATGGCTAGCGACTTCAATGGGCATGTTGAATGAACAACATCCAGGGAGCTTCCTTAGTGTACATAGTGGAAACGGATTTTGTTCCCGCAATGAGGGGAGAACCAGGTTACTAGGGTTCTATGATGCCAATGATCTTATGATCTGTAATACTAACTTCAGGAAACCTGCCAGTCACCTGTACATCTACCAGTCTGGTGAAGCCTTTTATGTGTGTACCCTTTCCACTCTTTCTCCCTCCCACTCCTCCTCTCTCTCAGCCGCGTGTCCCCCTCCTCCTTCCTTCTTCCTTACTGCCAGCCTATAAAAATTTCTTTTACACATTGCTCCTACTACTGAAAACACTGCCTTCCACGCGCTGCCACAGTATCCTTCGTCTATGCCAGAAAAAAAAGGCTTTTTCGTTCGTCCTCTTGTGTGTTGATTTCCTGTATCGTATTCTCTTTTTATTTTCTCGTTTTGTATTTATTTGTATTTTTTGTACATGTATTTTTATTTTTGCAGTTTTATTGTTACATCCTGTTCGTGTTCGTACTCATTTTGCCCCGCTGCTTGGAATTTTATTTTAATTCTCTCGCAGGAAGGCCTAGTGGATTAGTGTTCTGTCTTTGCCTTCGAAACATGCTTGAGTCAACTAGCAACAGCTGATGACTGGGGTTTTTTCCTTGTGTAGCACGTCCTGCAACTGTTTTTTTCGTTTTCTTGTTTTTTGTTTTTCCCGTTTCTATGTCTTATTGTGGTGTCCTGTACTCACGTATAATTATTTATATATGCATGTATATACACATGTAGATGTAGGTACGTACATATATGTTTGTATGTATGCATATATTTTTATTTATCACATATATATATATATATATATTTTCAATATTTGAATACATATATATATTTTTTGTTTTCAATATTTAAATATATATATATATATATATTTTTTCAATATTTATATATATATATATATATTTTCAATCATCATCACATCATCATCGTTTAGCGTCAGATGATGATGATGATTGAAAATATATATATATATAAATATTGAAAAAAAATATATATATATATTTAAATATATTTAAATATTTATATATATATGTATATTTTCAATATTTAAATATATATATATATATATATATATATATATATATATATATATATATATTATTTTTTCAATATTTAAATATTTATATATATATGTATATTTTCAATATTTAAATATATATATATATATATGCTGCTATTTCTAATGAGTTCAGTATGCGGCAAAGTAATTTATTTTACTAAGCCCTTTTATATAATGTAATAATTTGAATTCGCCTTGAATGGTCCTTTGCATACTGAACACTTGTGAAATTGATTAATAATTAATTAATTTTGCCTCAATTGTTGAAATTATAATAATCTCCCTCTGATTATGCTTCGGATTTTACCGAAATAAGCATAGTGTTTGATGATTTTAACCCACGCTGGTGGAAAGGGGAGAACAGAGATTCTCACTTGCTTATTTGAATTTGTTGGCACTGTTAGTTACGAGCAGATCTTCGAAAGGGTTTCTTATTTTCAGTGTTTCCAAATCCAAACAAGGAATTTCTGAGCTGATGATAGAAGTGTTGTTTTGACTAATCTTGAAACGTACGTCTCAAATAACCTTAGCATTTGATTTTTCGATGTCCTTACCCCCAAACTTTTGTGAGTTGAATTAAGCAAACACTATATATGAGAGAGATTTTCTTTAAGTATTAGAAATAGCTTTAAAAAAGTTTTTTAGCTGCTATTTCTAATGAGTTCAGTATGCGGCAAAGTAATTTATTTTACTAAGCCCTTTTATATAATGTAATAATTTGAATTCGCCTTGAATGGTCCCTTTGCTTACTGAACACTTGTGAAATTGATTAATAATTAATTAATTTTGCCCTCAATTGTTGAAATATATTAATCTCCCTCTGATTATGCTTCGGATTTTACCGAAATAAGCATAGTGTTTGATGATTTTAACCCACGCTGGTGGAAAGGGGAGAACAGAGATTCTTCACTTGCTTATTTGAATTTGTTGGCACTGTTAGTTACGAGCAGATCTTCGAAAGGGTATGTTCTTATTTTCAGTGTTTCCAAATCCAACCAAGGAATTTCTGAGCTGATGATAGAAGTGTTG
>NC_043002.1:50010821-50018321 GCF_006345805.1 Octopus sinensis | reverse complement strand
TGTACTTACATAAGAAGCTACTGTTCATCTTTCAGGGGTTGATAACATAAATCATCATCTGTTGAATAATGGAGTCGATTTTATCAATTGTTCCTCTCCCGAAATTTCAAATTAGCGCTTAACCTTTCAGCATTTAAACCAGCGATATGCAGCCCAAATACCCTACCTGTTTTATGCTCAAACTGGCCAGAACCAACCTCAAACACCTGCCCTACTTTGTTGTTCCAAAACCAAACAATAGAAATAC
This sequence comes from Octopus sinensis, assembly GCF_006345805.1. Lineage (NCBI taxonomy): Eukaryota > Metazoa > Mollusca > Cephalopoda > Octopoda > Octopodidae > Octopus > Octopus sinensis. Next base: position 50,018,074 of record NC_043002.1, on the reverse strand, counting down.
ATAAACATTACATTTGACAGAATAATCTGAATGTTACAAGGGAAACAATTATTATTAATAAGCCACTAAGCATTTTTGTCCAGAATCTTTAGTGCTGTACAAGATGCTTAGCAGCATTTCATCCGTCTTTATGCTCTGAGTCCAAATGCTGCCATGGTCAACTTCACCTTTTATCCTCTAAGCTAAAGTAGTACCAGTTGAGCACTGAGGTCGATTACATCAACTTAGACCAAGCCTGGCCAAATCAAATTACATTGCGGGTCACTTTAATCACAGAAAGTTGTATACTGAGAGAATCAAAAGCATTTTGATTTCTCATGCTATTATTACAATAATGAATTTGTTGATTGTTGATTCATCATGAAATATTATCATTGCAAAAACAGTAGTATCTTTCTTTTTTACTTTTCATTATAATCTTTAATTTTTGATAATTTTTTAAAATGTTTGTTTAAACAAGTGGATTGCAAGAGATAAGTCTGTGGGCCTCAGGTTGGCCAGCCCTGACTTAGACCTTCCCCTAAAGTTACTGGCATTGTGCCAAAATTTGAAGCCATTATCATTATAATTATTATTTTTAATATTATTATGATTATGCAGAGAGTTGGCATAACTGTTAGCACAAGGGGAGAATGCTTGGTGATATTTCTCCTCGTTTTTTATATTCTGAGTTCAAATTCAGCCAAAGTTCACCTTGCCTTTCATCCTTTCAGGATCAATAAGACCAGTCAAGCACTGAGGTTGATGTAATTGACTTACACCAGCCCACTAAAGTTGCTAGCCTAATGCCAAAATCCGAAATTATTATTATTATTATTATTGATTGAGAGAGCAGCACATGTCATCGAAGTGACACTGGGGTACAAATATATGAGGCCCAGTATACCCATCTGACAAGGGTACATCAGACACATGCATGACAACCATATGTGCATGACATAGTAAACTCATATCAAAATAAGTAGCACATGACTTTGCAGGTGGGGCCCAGTTAGAATTTTCTACAGGTCAAGGAGCCCATCCTGTTCAAAAGATCCCAGAATAAGGGTTGTTTAAGGATGTTGAACAAAACACCCATGTTTCCAGAGGTGAATTATTCAAACTCCAGAGAATTCCTCTCAACACATGGCTATAATGTTCTCCCACTACTTCTGCTCATGATTAGAGATGCACATATCGTCAGCCACTAAGGGACATGCTCAACTGGTTATGGTCAAACAACTGATAAGCAAATCCATGGTACTGAACAGAATATTTACTGTAGCCCATCTTTTTATTATTGATGTGCTGGCAGAATTGTTAGCATGCCAGGAAATGACATTTTGTCAGTCTTTACATTCTGAGTTCAAATTCTGCTGAGGTTCACTTTGCCTTTCATCCTTTCAGGTTCAATAAATTAAAGGCAGCAAGCTGGCAGAAACGTCAGCATGCCAGGCGAAATGCTTAGCAGTATTCAGGGTCAATAAATTAAGTACCAGTTGTGTACTGGGATTGATCTAATTGATTGGCCTCCTCCCCAAAAATTTCGGGCCTTGTGCCTAGAGTAGAAAAGGGTCGATAAATTCAGTATCAGTGAGGCACTGGAGTCAATGCAATCAACTAACCTCTTCTCCTGAGATTTCAGGCCTTGTGCCCATAGTAGAAAGGATTATTATTATTATTATTATTATTATTATTATCATTAATCGTCATTTCCAGCATTCTTACACTTTGGATTCAAACCCTGTCATGGTGAAATATATATCAGTACTCTACATGAAATATAATTATAAGAAATCTGCTATGACATTTTTCTTCTTTCTATTGATAAGGCTTGATTTACATAGCCACAACAATGTAATTCAGCATGGTTTGAATGTTTATAATTCTCAAATATTATGTCTCTCCCCCCAATTTATCCCCATGCACACACACACACACGCACACGCACACACACACACACACATGCGCGTGCACACACACATACACATGCATGCATATAAATAAGTGGATGTAACACACAAATATATGAGTGTATACAAGTCTGGGTATGTTTCTCAAACAGATGTATACCTAAGCACAAATCTTGTGTATACACCATACACACAAACATATACCTGTAGTCAAAGCTGAGTGTATGCTATGAACAAATATTCACATATGTATGTGAATATAAGTTTATGTATGAGCTAACTTTCATTTAAATGGAGATCGGAAAAGGTTAAAAAGATGTACTAACAGCTAACAAGGAAACAAAAAAAAAAACCAACACGCATAGCATACATAAATATTAGAAGACGTGTGTATATACACACAGACATGCATACACAATATATACATACACTGTGTGTGTGTGTGTGTGCGTGTGTGTATGCTGCTCTTACTGCTTTTCTAGGACTCAAGTGCAATTGTTTGTATATACACATATGCATACTTTTGAGTATCATTACCAACGTCGCTTCACTTACACCTGTGCCACGTGCAAAAAGATTCGAGCAAGGTCATTGCCAGTACCGCCTGACTGGCTTCCGTGCCGGTGGCATGTAAAAAGCACCCACTACACTCTCGGAGTGGTTGGCATTAGGAAGGGTATCCAGCTGTAGAAACTCTGCCAGATCAAGATTGGAGCCTGGTGCAGCCATCTGGCTCGCCAGCCCTCAGTCAAAATCGTCCAACCCATAATTTAATGTCCGCTTTTCCATGCTTGCATGGGTCAGACTAAATCTGTTGAGGCAGATTTTCAACAACCAAATGCCCATCCTGTCACCAATCCTCACTGATTTCCAAAGAGGGCAATATCTTCCCATGGCCAGACATGTTTTTCATAGAAGACCGGAATTGGACAACCTCATTTGCGTAACAACGATGCTCAATTATAACTATTACATTGTGTCTAGATAAGGGAAAATGCACACACAAACAGTCAGTTTCTTTCATTGTCTATCTAAGGCTTTGCTCAGTCCGGGGACATAGTAAAAAACACTAACACAAGGTGTTGCACAGTAGGACTGAACCTGAGACAACGTGGTTGGGATACAAACTACATGAGCATGTTTGTGCTTCAGGTGTATCTTCATAGTAAGCCTTGATATACCACTTTCTTCATTACTCTCACATTTATTGCTCACCTCTTCTACTGTCAATGTGCTTCTCTACCATTACTCTATCTATTTCCCATCACACTGCCTGTGTGATGAGGGACGGCATCACATTAGATCTGTTCATATTCAATACCGACACCATCATCATTTCATTATTGCTACCCATCACACACCCTCTCTCTTCCCTACTATGTCATCTACTAAAAACATGTTATTGACATCTATCAGTTCCACTCTGTTACTCCCATCACTCTCTCACTTCCAATACTCCCTCTTCCAACTCTCTCTCATCCATCACATTGCTCATGCTATTTCTACCAGATCTTTTCACCACCAACAACATAGTTCTCTATCACTATGTTTCATCACCCTTTTGCGTTCTGTTCAATAACCGTGCAATCACTCTAACTCAGTTCCATTATTTCTTCTTCTACCACTGTAAATAAGGAGGGAAATCAGGTACATCTTCTCGGAGATGTGGTCAACAAGCTGTGAAACAGTGTCAGGAATCATACACTCTCTTTTTCCACACATCAAAGAGATGGAAGGAATGTGTTTACATTTTAATTATTTCCTCTTACAGCTAAGCCTATCTAATATTGCAAATAAATTTTAATGCTGCTAATTCATTGTGTTATCATAAAATATCATTATCATCCTCCATGTCACATGGGTTGAACAGAATTTGTTGATGGGATTTTCTATGGTCAGATACCCTTTCTGTTGCCAACTCTCATTTGTTTTCTAAGTAAGGTAATATGTCTCCATGGCACGTTTTCATGGAAGATTGCAAACAAAGGTCACTGTTTGCATGATGGTGACACTCATTCCCAAATCCACTACCAAATCTACACACAAGGTTTTGGCTGAGCCTGGGCTAATATAGAAAACATGCCCCGGGGGGGGGGGGCACACAGTGGGATCAAATGAACAGAACCCAAAACCATGAGGTTGAGAATACAAATAGTCAGTAATAGTGTGAAGTAATAATGTAACGTAAACATTGCCTAAGCATGCCAGGGTCACTTTATAGATAGATGATTCACATAACCACATCTTCTAGCACAGAGACATGTCATCTCCTTCAGCTTATTGTATTCAACACTACAGTAACAGTGTCTCAGCACCTCTGAATGAAAGACAGGCAAATCACACCCAACACATCCTGGTTCTCCTCCTCACATTGCTCATACAATATAGAACCTGTGTTTTTTACCACACAGGCCCAATACCAACTACTTCCACTTTCCATAATTTTTCCTCTCCCACAGTGCAATGAAAGAAGCTGCTTGGCCATTTACTGTGCTTATCAGTGGAGAGACTGGCAAAGACAGTCATGCAGTGGAGAATTGAAGGAAAAGGGGGAAAAAAGAATGTCAGGTTGTAAAAACATGGCAAAAGGCCATGCAAGAAAACTTGACAGACATGGGTGTCACCTGGGAAAGGCGGGTGCACTTTGGCTCAGAAGGATACTGCTTGGAAACCTTTCATTGCCTGATGTTTTCTGAGTGAATGGAGATAACATGTCTGCCAACCCTCAGTAATAACCACACCACCTAAGATTTACCTACAACTGTCAACTTAAAGATATTTTAGCTGAACATCAATTACATCACCTTCAGTAGTTTTGGAGAACCCAAGAAGATCAAGCGAATAGCTAACTTTCATTTAAACACACTCCACCTCCCACAAAAAATGCATAAATAAACAAAACAAAAACAAAAACAAAAATAAACTGGATTTGAACTCAAGACCAATGAGTTGGTAGATCAACACGATATCCTCTCGGCTATTTTGCTTTTACACTGATAATAAATTAGAGTCAAATCAATTCCCTTAGCTTCTTGTTTACAACTATGATGATTATGATAATGAAAAAAGAAAAACTTCTAAATATCCAATTATTTATTTGTAATTAATTCATTATGAGATTTTCATCCATAATGTATATATGTGTGCACATGTAAGTATGTGTGTATATATATATATATATATATATATATATATATATACACACACACATATGTATGTATTAATGAGAACAGATGTGACAAAAGGTGAGAAAACCATTTTTTTCTTTCGCAATTCTTGTTTCCCCAAGACGTTCACATCTAATATTCACACACACACACACACATCATTTCTGCCAAACTTATTTATCTTGTGCAAATATGATAAATAAATATACTCAAACATTCAAAGTCTACATTGTCTGCCTAACCTTTTCACAATTACTAACTAACATCAACCGTTAGGAAGAAACAGCTAATTTCATCTCAGAGGAGAGAGCCAATTAGAGTTGTAACAATTCTGCCTTTCCCCATTCATATACTAAAAGCATAGTATAAGTCTGAAAAAGAATGAAAATGTGTTCCGGGCTCTGAAACAAACCTCTGGTTGAAAATTCCAGCTTGATTAAGATTGAGAACATACCATCATTCTCTCAAAAATTATTCTGGCATTGCAGGCATTCAGTTCTGAAATGCGGTTAAGAAGGAACAACAAAGGCTGCATGTTAACCCTTTAGTATTTAAACCGGCCGCATCTGGCCTCTCAGACCATCCCTACAATATCATTCTAAAAATAAATATTCACACCAACAAAAACTTGACTCTATGACATAATGTCTGATCAATTCAAAACATTGTGAATAAATAGGTTTTATATTTGACAGAGTAATCTGAATGCTTTTAAAGGATTTAACAAAAAACGAAAAGAAAAAACAATGTGAAGGGTTCTGTGCTTAAGAAGTTCCCTTTGCAACCACATGGTTTCAAGTTCAGACCTACTATAAGGCATCCTGGGTAAGTGTCTTCAACTACAGCCCTAGGCAAATCAATGCCTTGTGAGTGAATTTAGTAGATAGAAACTGTGTGGAAATCTGTTCATATATATATATATACATATGTGTGTGTGTGTGTGTGTGTGTAACTACCATTGTGTGACAACATGTCTTGGTTCGTTTATGTCCTTGTAACATAGCAATTCAGCAAAAAGTACCTGATAGAATTATCTCTCTTAAAAAAAGGAAGGGAACATTGAACCATGTAGTGCTAGCAACACTGTGTCTCATAAGAAAAAAAAAAATGAAAAAAAAAATGGATTGGTTGTGTCTAGAATCCCTTTGACCATTGGTCTGCTCAATTTGAGTGCTGACATGGCAGAGGTATGTGAACAACAACAACAAAAGTGATGACATTAAGAACTGAGGGGATTGGTGCAAGTTGATGCTCCTAACTCTGTATGTGCGTGCGTGTGTGTGTGTGAGTGAGAGAGAGAGCGAGTTAGTTACTAATCATTAAATCCAGGCTTTATGAAATTAATAATCAGGAACACATTTGCTTCGACAGGATCAACAATTCTCTACCTACAAAACTATATTATACTAAAAACAGCACTCTCTTAATTTAACAAATAAATCAGCATACACCGATTCTTGTCGCCTTGCTTCCAAGTAAACTTTGGTCATAATGGTTAACAACATACATCATCAGCATCATCGGCGTGCGATGTCGTTTATTCAAGAGATTTAGGTCCCATGCTGGCATGGGTTGGACAAGTCAGCTACATCTGTCTTTAGTGAACTCTGCTGCAAGCCCAGGCTCTCTTAGATCACATCTAAGGCAAGTCACTCAGAGCCCACCTAGGGGTCACAGTACCTATGTCTCCCACGACCATCAAACATCATTTAAGCTGGTAAGAAAATCAAAGTAGATTGCGCACAAGGATCCATATTGTCTACACAGAGAGATTCTTCGCAATCTTCCCCACCTCCCCACATCATGCCAACCCACTCTCACCCTGCTCACTTTCTCTTCACAACCTTTTCCCCACCACCACCACCAACAATGTGATCTGGAATGGGTCAACCATTCTCGTATATCAGACTAAGTCTCCTTCTGTGATATTCAAAAGTGTCTTTGCTTTTCGGTTTCATTTTTATTATCAATATTACTCTCTTTCATTCCATAGTCCACACACACACAACTTCTCTCAACAGTACTTTCTTTCTTTCTTTCTAGCACATATTCTTCTCTATCTCCCTTCATTCCCTTGCTTCTCATCCCTCTATGTATATTCTTCCTCGCTCATACACCAACCATACTTTCATGCACACACTCACACACACACACACACAAAATCACTTTTTCACCATCTTTTCATTCATTCCCA
>NC_043002.1:49998321-50005821 GCF_006345805.1 Octopus sinensis | reverse complement strand
CAGTCCATTCTTCACCTATGTATAGACTGGGCTAAATTTGATGATTGTTTTATATCTCTTTTTTTCAAGAACAGCTTAATGTATTGATAAACAGCCAAGAGTATAAAAAATTAAAGCTGACATGGAGGACAAGAAGTCATCTGAAAAGAGTTACCTGCATCATGATCATTTGTACCAGGTGTCAATATGCTGACATCATGACTGCTGTTCAATGCTCTATGAACACTGTAAAGGCTGCAACACATGACATGGACTGCTGCAATGGACACTACAAAGCAGTGACCAACAGGAAGGGACATAGATGTAAACCTGACTATGTCTGCATGCTGCAATTCATCGCTACATCTTTGGACAGTGCCTTAGGTTCAATTTAGAAGGCAATGTGAATCTGCTAGAGACTGTAGTCAATTCCTGGGGTGGGAGGTGGTTGCTGCTGGAAAGACATATATGTAGCAGCTGGATTCAGCTCCTTTCCCATACCTTTGGAAAAAGTCAGACATGGTTGTCGGAGAATTTCTACAATTTTTCCAGTCCTAAATTTTAGCCTCCTAATTGCTCCAATTGTTAATTTCATGGATCACTACCTGTGAGGCATGGTTGAGAAAGACACTAATAAACAGCCTACAACACCAAACCTGGGCTAATAGTCAAGACTAAGAAGGCGTTTCAAGATCTGCTAAGGGACACAATGAGGCATGCATGCATCAGGTTCCAGAGCTCTCCTGAGGCTGAAGTGGAACCTGAAGGAAACCACTTTATTATCTTTGTTATCTGCCAACCATGATCTAGTTGATATTTTTCGATTTTATTTTCTGATGGAATATTTTTTCTTTGCTTTTATGCAAACCATCAAATTTAGACCAAATATTATGTGTGTGTGTATAGAAAAAATTACATCTTTATTATCGATCTCACCTTATAAAGCTGACAACTGTTTCTATTGCATATACATATATTTTATACATGCACACACGTGTGTGTGTGTATATATATATAAGTGCAGGAATGACAGTGTGGTTAAGAAATTTGCTTCCAAAACATCGGGTTTCAAGTTCAGTTTCATTGCTTGAAACCTTAGGCAAGTCTCTTCTTTTATAACCTCAGACCACCCAATGCCTTGCAAGTAGATATGGCTGATAAAACCTGAAAGTGACACACTGTGTGTGCGCGTATGCATATGATCTTTATCATATGCCAACTGAATTTACAAGTAGTCATTCAGGTACTAATATATGACTGTTAGCTATGTACACAAGTTCACACACACACACACACAATACATATACTATGCACTCTCACATAAACACACCTCATCCTGATCACTTTAATGTCCATTTTTTTATGCTTGCATGGGCCAGGTGGAGTTTATCAATATCGAGGAAGATTTTATATGACTGCATGTTACCAACTTTCACCAGTTTCCAACCAATGTAACATTTCCCCCAAAACATATTTTGACAGAATACTGGAAATGAACGACATTCAATTACTCATTTATGAGTGACAATTTCACAAAAACAAGGAGAGATAAAAACACACACATACACACATATATATTTTGTCCAATCCAACTGATGTTAAATGATGATGACGATGAGGAGGATGACAATATAGAAATATGTATGAATGGACTTCTTTCAGTTTCCAGCTACCAAATCCACTCTCATAGCTTTGGTGAGCTGTTGCAGAAAACACTTGGTCATAGTGTCACACAGAGGGAGTGAACATGAAGTTATGTGGCTAGAAAGCAAAACTTCTTACCACATAACCATGCCTGCATCTATAGGAGCCCCAGGTGCAAGCCCCATGAGTCAGAGTGGCTGTTCTAATGCATCTCCCTCACCATCCCCCAGAGCAACACCTCTCCTATTTTGTTTGCTGGGACCATGAGGCAATCTGAATTTGCAAGGGATTGTTTGTTCCACTACTTAATATAAAATCTGGAACACAGCGGCATTTAAAATTTTGCATTGTTTCCATTTTCTGCAGTTTCAGTTAACCCGTTAGTGTTTAAACCAGCCATATCCGGCCAAAATATTCTACCTATTTTATGTTCAAACTAGTCAGATATAGTCATTCATAGCTACCTTATTGTGTCATTTTAAAAATAAACAATCACATCATTGAAATCTCAAAGCCATGAAATGATGCAAGATTAATTTTACATGGTGTGAATATATAAGCTTTACATTTGACAGAAGAATCTGAATGCTAAAGGGTTAAACCTGTAAACATCCAGTGAGAAAAGAATATTCCCCTAATTACCCAACCATGATAAGGAAACTTCTTTTGAACCAACAAGGAAACTACTATGAGACAAGAAGGGAGCCCCTACCAAGCTCACAAGAGGCCCACTATATAGGCAAAAGATCTCATACAAATACCAGCCAAATGATACAGGGAAGAAGAGTGCATGTTGAAAACAACACTGATGCAAGACCATAAATTTGTAAATGAGAGACCAAATTAAAGCAATCACTACCAGTATATCATTTATTCTTATATTTGTTTCAGCCATTTGACTGTGGCCATGTTGGAGCACCACCTTAAAAAACTGATTCTTTGTAAGTTTAGTACTTATTGTATCAGTGTCTTTTGCCAAACCGCTAAGTTACAGGGATGTAAATACACCAACAACAGTTGACGAGTGACGGAGGAGAGAAAACACAGACACAAATACAAATACACACACAGGATATTTAAATGATACAAGCCAAGTGAAATCATAATCATGACTGATGCCAGTGCTGTCTGACCAGCACCTGTGCTGGTGGCACTTAAAAAGCACCACTCAGGCATTGGGCCCCATGAAGGCAGTCACAGGTGATGAAGAGCTTTGGCGATATACTGTGCTTATGTAGATCTGTCAAGTCAAGTGAGATCATAGTTATGGCCAATGCTGGTGTCAAATCAATGGCACCTGTGCCAGTGGCACATAAAAAGCACCCACTACACTCTTGAAGTGGTTGGTGTTAGGAAGGGTGTCCAGCCATAGAAACCTTGCTAAATCAGACTGGAACCTGGTATAGCTCCTCAGCTTACCAATTTTCAGTCAAGGCATCTAACCCATGCCAGCATGAAAAGTGGACACATGATGATGGTGGTTGCTAAATATCAAAAGTTTAATTATGAAATATTATAAAAATGCAAAAAAATTATATTTTCTTGTATGCAGTGTGACCACATGAAATATGTGGCATAACCAGTAAGTTCCAGCAACAGGCTCAGGTGACTATCTCCCACCCACCCCAAATTTCAGGCTTTGTGCTTAATGTAGATAGGACTATTATTGAGTGAGGAGCAGTGCATGTCATCAAAGTGACACTGGGGTAAAATATACGAAGCCCAGTATACCCATCATGACTACCTGTCTGATAAGAGTACACTAAGCACATGCATCACAACCATATGTGCACAACATGGTGATCTCATATCAAGATAAACAGCACATGACCTTACAGGTGAAGCCCAGTTAGAATTTTCTTCAGGTCAAGTAGCCCACCCTGCTCAAAAGTTCCCTGAATAAGGATTGTTTAAGGATGCTGAATGAAACACCCGTATTTCCAAAGGTGAATAATCCAAACCCCGAAGAGTTCCTTTCAACACATGGCTATGATGCTCATGACCAGAGATACTCATATCGTCAGGTCAAACAACTGACAAACAAATCTGTGGTATTGAGCAGAATATTTGCTGTAGCCCATCTTATATACCAAGACAAAGCAATGTACAACTATTATTATTATTTAAGAAAGCAAGCTGGCAGAATCGTTAGCATGCCAGGTAAAATGCTTAGCAGCATTTCATCTATCTTTACGTTCTGAGTTCAGATTCCGGTGAGGCTGACTTTGCCTTTCATCCTTTCAGGGTCAATAAAATAAGTACCAATTGAACTCTGGGGTCGATATAATGACCTATCTCCTCCCCAAAATCACTAGCCTTGAGCCAAAATTTGAAATCATCATCATGATTATTATTATTATTATTATTATTACTGTGCTAATAAGATGCCAAATATATAATATATACTGTGTGTGAGTGTGGAGTAAATGTATGTGCATATATATATATATATATATATATATATGTATTTGTGTGTGTGTGTATGGATACATGTAAGTACATGTATGTATGGCTGTACATTGATAATGAAGATGGTGAAGAAGATGACGGAAAGGAAAATGATAAAATTTAGACCAGCTACATCAAAATCTGAATTTTAATTAAGACCTGGTTTTTATATTTCATTTGGAACAGATATTCACTTTCTTTAATGATTGGATTGGTAAATTGGACAGCAAGGAAAAATGAGAAAACTGAAAGACGAAACAAACACATAACAAAAACAACAACAATCTATCCACACACACACACACACTAGAGGTTTGGTACAACCATTAGTGACCATTAGTGAACAAATGCTCTAACTGCAATGTTAATAATCACCAAGAGTATATTACTCTCACCTTTGCCCACCAATTGTCTCCAAATAATTTCCATTATGATTTCTTCAAGAGGCAGTTTAGTTACAAGCTTGCTCTTTGACCATTTGCTTAGCCAATATTTCTTCCCCCCTTCTTCACACACCATCACTACCACAGCCAACTAAATCACTATCAGCACCACCACCACCACCATCATCATTGTCATTGTTGTCGCCATCGTCATCATGCTTCGCTGCAAATACCTAATACCTGCTTGCCTGTATATGACACACCCTCACACTCTTGTCTTCTTTTCCCCATGCTTGCTCCCTCCCTCACGGCAAACTTGCTTGAAGAATTGGCATCATGGATGTAAGAGTGTGTGTGTGTGTGTGTGTGTGTAAATGTGTATTCATGTGAATGCATTGTCTGAAGGTGGGCAGAGAGAGAGAGAGAGAGAGAGAAAACAAGAGGGGGGAGAGGACAATGACAAGAGAAAAAGAAGCTGAGCAAATGGATGGCTTCCAGAGCAAAATTTCAGAGAACAGCAATGCCACCCACCTTTGCCTCAAACAATCCAAACACACTCCACACCTCAGCATGCAAACACACACACACACACACAAAAGAATGCATGCAATCATACACAATCTCACTAAGCACAGAACAGCCCAGTGTGGAGATAAAGGGGAAGTGTATGTGTGTGTGTGTGTGTGTGTGTGTGTGTGCACACGTACACAGGCGCATGTATGTGTGTATGAGCAGTTATTGGAGACAAAGAGAGAGAGTTAAGGCACTGTTTATATACAGCTGACAGGTTAGCCTACTCTATGCTGATCTTAATCTAGCTTATTGATCAACTTTATTCTATTAGCCACTCACTTAACATATTAATCAGTTGTACAAAGCGGGCAGCGATAAGTTTTAATCAAATACCTAAACGCATATTACATAAATATGCATTTCCTCTCGTCTCTCTCTCTCTCTTTCTCTTGCTGTGTTCTTTTGCTCTCTCTCTCTCTCTCTCTCTCTCTCTCTCTATAGCTACCTACCTTTTTGTCTATATCTCTTTCTATCCTCGCTCAACTCTGTTCATAATTACCTACCATTACTTTAACTTAATGATAGAAGAAAAGTTCTTAAATGGCCTGTTTTGAAAACCTTACATAGAAAGACATTAACGGAACAATGTATGTCTGTCTGAGTATATTTGCATGCTTGCTTGTTCACATATAAGTGTGAGTACGTGTGTGTGTGTGTATGCGTGTGGCTATGTGTAACCAAGTGTTTTGCATGCGTGCGTGTATTGGAAAGAGACAAAGAGTGGAGGGGGAAAGTAAGGATGTAGGTGGCGAAGTCGTTGATGGGAAATTGGACGATTCTTTAATGGATATCTTTGAAGTAAGCAGAAATGTTGAAAAGGTAAACTGCGCTGGTGGAGGTGGTGCTGGTGGCCGTGGGCGAGGGGTAGGGGTAGGGCTTTTTAGTTAGCTGGCTTTATTAGTTTTATGTCCAGGAATGAGTGCAGTGCACATTAAAGCTTACCCTTCTCACATGCACATTACCTTTTAAAAGTCACAACACATTCAACATATTTTAGTCCTCGACATTTTCCAAATCACACAAATTAGCCCTGAGAGGAAGCCTTCCGAAACCCACCTCATATCATTATTATCATGAATATTGTTGTTATTATTATCATAATAATAAACATTATCATTATTATTATCACCATTACTACTATCACTACTACCACCACCACTACTACTACTACCACTACTACTACTACTAAGGCGGTGATCTGGCCGAATCATTAGTAAATTGGACAAAATGCTTAGCAGCATTTTCACCCAGCTTTACGTTCTAAGTTCAAATTCCACCAAGATCAACACTGCCTAACATCTTTCTGAGGAGCAATGAAATAAGTACCTGTTAAGCACAGGGGTCGAAGTAATCGACTAGTTCCATCCCCCAAAATTTCAGGCCAGATGCCTACAGTAGAAAGAAATTTTATTATTATTATTATGTATTTGGATTTTGTTATATGTTGATACTAGTTGACTTCAAGTCTAACCCAGAGACCTCAAGAGATAACAAGTTAGAAGTTCAAGTTGGTATTAATGACTAAGGTGGTTGATAACTGCCATGCTTTTGGATTTGTACAAAGTATTGTTGTAGAGAATGGCTTCCAAAATATAAGAAAATAAAATGTTTGTTTTAAAAAGAGTCAGGTGATAAGATGATAGTATGATCCTATAATGATAGTAAAAGGTGTTTGCTATTATGTACATTTAAAAATACTTTACTTTTTGATAAAATTTACAGATGAAACTGTTGTTGGAATTACATAGACATATTTTTCGTAGGATACGAGCAGTTCCCATGAGAGCAGTCTTTTTAATTTCTTTCATTTTTGGATCTCCAGTAATCTGGGGTGGGCATCAATCAGCTCCTTTTGCTATCATTCCTAGGGTTCCTAACACAACAGGTATTGTTCTAGTCTTGAGTGTCCACATTTTGTCAATTTCTGTTTCATGATCTTTATACTAGCTCAGTTTTTGGTAGGTCATTGATTGGGACGGTCTGGTAAACTAGATCTCAGAATAAACTTCAGTGCTAACCTCAATGGCTACTGCAACTTTCAATGGGATGAGTGCAGCATTGCAAAAAACCAATAACAATCATGAAAATATAAAAGCAATAGTTGGTTACATAAGGGGCAAACTGTCTGGTGTGGACGGTACTTTCCGGGAGGACCATCCACACCTTGACAAAACAAAATTTCGGAACAAAGCCAAAACCTCCTTATCAAAACAAAATTTCGGAACAAAACCAAAACTTTCAGATAGGGACCATCAGAGTCTTACGCAAATTGTTTGAAAAGATCACAAAAGTACAGCTCACAAAATTACTGTAGAAATTAATGACCACCTTGAGAAGCCAGTTTCCACAAAAGCTGTTTGCCGGGAGCTGCACAAAGCCGGATTTCACGGGAGGGCTGCAATCAGAAAATCCCTACTTTCAAAAACAAACTTTGCCAAGCGTTTTCAGTGGAGTAAAAACATACAGAATTGGT
>NC_043002.1:49925821-49993321 GCF_006345805.1 Octopus sinensis | reverse complement strand
TGTGACCAGCGATGTGTAGCAACATCTGATAATCTGGTCGGTCACGGTGATATATACATATATATATATATATACACTAAATATACGCATGTGTATATATATATATAAATATACAGATGTACAAGTATATAGATACTCAGATATGTAAGTATAAGCATGAACTTATGTGTACCCATATATATATATATATATATCTACATATAGGAAAAAAAATATAAATACATATAAATATAAATATATACATATACATATGTATATATGTTTATTTACATATATATATACATACACGTATATATATACATATAAATATATATATACATATGTATATACATATAAATGTATATGTACATGTGTGTGTGTTCACACATACACACCACATATATATACATATACGTATATAAACATATGTCCAACCCACGTCACCAAGGAAAACTGATGTTAAAGGATGATTGTGATACATATACATACATACATACGATATATAGAATGGTGGTGAATTTTAACACCAGATTCTGCCACAAGATTATACAGAGTTCTTTGCTAATTTAAACAACATTGTTAGCCTGGTGTACTGATAAAGGACTTATAAAAGTATTTTGCCTGGGTTGATAATTCTTCACTAATAACAGGAAACAAACACCTGTAGCATAATGGTGACATTTGATTAGAACTATTGTGTGGCATCAAGACAAAGGAATGCACACAACAGGCTTCTTTAAGTTACACTCCACTCAAAACACTTTGGTTATTGTAAGGTTATAGCAGAAGACTTTTACCGAAGGTACTGGGCAGTGGGACTGAACCCAACACTATATTATTGAGGCAAACCTCTGTCATACAGCCATACTACACACATACACATTTACATGTATATTTATTTATATACATATATATATGCTAGCGCTCCCTTGACTGGCTTCCGTGCCGGTGGCACGAAAAAAGCACCAACCGATCATGGCTGTTGCCAGCCACGCCTGGCATTTGTGCTGGTGGCACGTAAAAAGCACCCACTACACTCACGGAGTGGTTGGCATTAGGAAGGTCATCCAGCTGTAGAAACTCTACCAGATCATACTGGAGCCTGGTACAGCCTTCTGGCTCCCCAGACCCCGTCGAACCGTCCAACCCATGCTAGCATGGAAAACGGACGTTAAACGATGCTGATGATATATATATATATATATATATATATATTGAGGAAGTGGCGTGTAGATGAATGACTTGTGAGAGGTGTGCAAGCTATGTACAAGGGTGCAGAAAGTAAATTATAAAGATGAAGAGTCAACGATTTCGGTGACACATTTTATGTGAAGAGAGCAGTGTATCAAGGCTAGTCTTCAAGGTAAATATTACATTGCTAGATTTACCTTGAGGCCTCTTGATTCCCGCTTTACCATCCATGCCTGGAATTTACTTCTAATTCCACTGTAGATGAACAATCAATCTTAAACTTCCTCTGTCACTGCCTGTAAGATTGTGATGAATAAAAGAGGGCTGAAGATTGAGGCTTAATGCACTCCTACCATCATGTTAGTTAGTTAGTTAGTTAATTTGGCTCAAAAGCAAATAGCAAGGCCATGTAGGGGGACATGGAGTTAAGTACAGGGTGGTGTTCATGTAAAGAGTTCAGGCCACTTGAGGTCCAGGGAGGCTTTGAACAAAGCGGTCGTCGGCATCTTCACCATCTCGTCTGGCAGCTTGTTCCACAGATCCGCAACCCGGACAGAGAAAGCTCTGAATGCATTACTGCAAATGTTAACACACATTTGACTTACTGTGGTACAGCATTCATAAGTAGATGGTCACACAGAGATGTTGTACATACTTATCTTTCCATCACCCGATAGTTGTAAATGAGTGTCATTCTCATACTTGCAGTGTCACTCCTTCACAACCTTCCATGAAAACATCAGTGAAAGTTAGCAAAAGGGCGTTCAGCCACAGAAGATACTATCTCAACAAATTAAGGAATTCCACCTGACACAGGCAAGCATGGAAAAGAAGACATTAAAACAACGACGACATACACAAATATCTATGTATGTGTGTGTGTGTGTGTATATATATATATTTAGATAGATAGATAGATAGATATAGACATAGATACAGCATGGTTGTGTGGTAAGAAGCTTGCTCCCCAACCATACTGTTCCAGGTTCAAACCCACTACCTGGCACCTTGGGTTGACCAAAGCTTTGTGAATGGATCAGGTAGATGGAAACTGAAAGAAGTCCATTGTATATGAATGTGTCTTCATTTGTGCCCCCCACCAATGCTTGACAACTGATATTACTGTGCTTACTTCCATCTAACTTACCGGTTCAGCAAAAGTGACCGATAGAATGAGTACTAAGCTTACTTACAAAGAACAAGTCCTATGGTTGAGTTCTTCAACTACAAAAATCTTTTAAGGTGGTGCTCCATCATGGGCGCAGTCAGAGAGAGACAGACAGACAGACAAATTTATGTTGTATGAATACAATGTACAAGTCTCTTGTAGATTCAAGACTAATAGGCTGGTCTTGTACATATTTGGACGCAGGTATAGCCAACCCGCTCGTCTCTTTAGTTCTCGTCTCTACAAAGCACTGACCACTACACTCAATCTCACCAGCCCTGAAGATCAGCCCTCGGTTCATACCCTTGCTGCAGGTGTTGAACTTGCAAAACTTTAAACGAAAGCTCAGATATCGGAGGACCTGTAAAGATGTGGACTTCTTTGCCAAGAACAGGCTTCACCTTTTTCTATCCAAAGAATTTTTTTAACCAAATATTTTACATGCTACAATTTACAGCATGTATATATACATGTACCCATAAGCATGTATATATACATATAAACATATATACATATCTATACACATATACATATAAATACACATGCATATATACATATACACATGTATATATACATATACACGTGTATATATGTACATATATGCACATATTGATACATACATACATACACACACAAATACATGTGCATTATATACGAAAAATGTACATGTGCACGTGTACATGCCCACAAATATATAAATGCAAATCGTAAAGTTTTGACACCTGAAGTAGGGTCCGATAGACTCAGTGTAAAATTTCGAGAGCACGAAACTGACTGCGCCCGTGTGTGTATATGTGTGTGTGTGGAGACGCAATGGCCCAGTGATTAAAGCAGAGGGTGGTGGTTGTAGGATCGCGGTTTCGATTTCCAGACCGGGCGTTGTGACCATTTATTGAGCGAAAACACCTAAACCTCCACGAGGTCCCGGCAGAGTGGTGGTGGCGATCCCTGCTGTACTCTTTCGCCACAACTTACTCTCATTCATTCTTCTGTTGGCCTGCTCGCTTAGCCAGCAGGGTGGAGCAATTTGAAGGCTAAAGCAATGCGAAGCGCATTGTGACCAGCGATGTGTAGCAACATCTGATAATCTGGTCGGTCACGGTGATATATATATATATATATGTATATATATATATATATATATACACACACACACACACACACAGACAGACAGGCAAAGCAAAGATAGGAAAAGAATTCAAAACAGGGAAAATAACAAATTCACTAGAAACACTGGATATGTTTTAAGGACAAACCATAGTATTTGAGACAGCAAAAGACTTTCCTAAAAATATATATCGCTCATCACACAAACGCCAAAAGGGGTGGATCCCCCCTCTCTCTATCTATCTATTTATTTATCTATTTCCCCGTGTGTGTGTGACTGAAATCAGAGAGAGGGGGGAGAGAAAACCGAAAAAAAAAGTGAAAAGGTTTGCTGAAACACAAATGGAGCGAGGGTTTACAAATATACATAATAATAAACGAAACATCTACAAGTGACTCCACATAGTTGCTGCTACCACCACCACACTCTACAACCATTCCTACTACGACTTGTAAATCTCCGCCTCCTGTGTACTAAAACGACTACAAATCTCACAAAGGCCACGCCCAGTTATCACAAAATCAACAGGCATTGAAGTGATCGAGAGAGGAGGAAAGATGATATTTTTATTATTATTATTATTATTGACACCGAACGTCAAATATTATTTAACGAATTGAAACAATTACAAATATGTGTGCACATGTATGTTATAAAAATATAAACTTTGTGTGTACATACCTGTCTTCGTCTTTTTTTTTTTTCTAAATTCCAACTATATATATATATATATATATATATATATATATATATATATATATATATATATACACACATTATTAATAATATAAGGGTAAATAATTAATAGTTTAAAAAAAAACAACAACAATTATTTACGGGTAGATTTCGGTATGTAAATATAACCATTATCGGTAGGGGCTTTTTTTTTTAAAAAAGTTCTATATATATTTGTAGATAAATAAAAAGGGACAGGCAACAGGTTGCTTAGCCACATACCGAAAAAATTAGAAATAGCAGTCAATATATATGTGCGTGCATATATATATATATATATATATATAAGTAAGTAATTAAGGTTTAGCAACGATTTGCCTCACCACACACCGAATTTAGAAATAGCAGTCAAAAAGTCTTGGCTATTCTTTTTGACTGCTATTTCTAAATTCGGTGTGGGGTGAGGCAAATCGTTGCTAAACCCTTAATTACTTAGTATTACTTAAACCTTCCTTGAATGGGGCTTTTACATGCTGAACTCTACTTGGTGAAATTAATGAGTATTTCTTAATTAATTAATTCCACCCTTTATTATTGATAATTATATATATATACACAGATAAACATGTATATATACATATGTATATGATATATAGACATACAGATAGATACATTCATACATACATACACACACACAGAGGGACAAATGCAGAGGTATTATGCACAAAAAATGCATATATTCAGGGAGAAGTTGCAAAAGGGACCAAAGGGTCGAGAGTTTTGCGCATACATGAAACTTTCGGAGTCACTTTCTAACTCTTGCCAATTAATGCTTTATTTTACCAAGCAATATATATATTTATATTAATCAGCCGAAATTGCGAAGATGATCCGGTTCTTGACTGATGATTGAGGGCTTCGAATGTCCCGTCCGTGTTTTTTGTGTCGTCTTCTAAATGTTTCACGTTCTTGTCCCAGTTTGTATATTTTTTTACTTTTACATATATATATATATATATATATATATATATAGCAAATTAATAAATAAAACATATGCACACATACATACATATATGTACGTACCTACATCTACATGTATATATACACGCATATATGGGTACAGGACACCAAAAAGCGTCGAACACAATGAGAAACGAAAACATAAACACAAAACCAAGGAAATAGACATATTTTTCTCTCTCTCTCTCTGTATATATATATACACACACACACAAATACACTCACGCATATATATATATATATATATATATATATTAGTTGTTTTATAATCTAGAGCGGGGAGACAGAGAAATGAATTTGCGCACGTGTATATATATTTGTGTAGTTAAGTACTATATATATACTATATATATATAGCTACCAACTGTTCCCTGTGCCCTCATTTTTAGTAGCCACAAATAACTAGTTCTATTGTACTTGTCTTTTAAACATCCCAAAGAAACCAGGCACAAAGTCGATAGATATCACACATTTTACATGGTGTGTGTGTGTGTGTGTGTTCGTGAACGCACTTGTATTTTCATTTTTCACGAAACAAGTAATTACAACTTGTTAGGAAAATACCATTTAGGTGTTGAACAAATGCCACGACTAGCGAAGACACACACTGCAATACGCACCTCACCCCTGTTATTGAAAATATAAATATAAAAGCCTCTGGAGGGTTGTCACCGACAAAAAAGTAAAGAGGCTCTGTGAGCACGCGAGCGAATGAGTCGGTGTGTGTGTGTGTGTGAAAAGTAAACAATGTGCGCATGAGCGAGCGTGTGTTTATGTATGGATAACGAATGCGGAAGAGCTGGGCGAGAAAAGGGGGGAAAGGAAAACAAGTATTAACGTAAACGTAATTTGTGTGTGTGTGTGTGTATCAAGGGCAGATAATCGCATTACGTTCATTCATAAAGAAAGGAAGGAAAGAAAGAAAATTAAAAACCTAAATAAAAAAGAAAACAACAAAAAAAAACGACTTTATCAATGAATTCGCGAGCAGATCAGTCAACCCCCCAGCCGCGTTTGTTGCCGTAATTACGATGTAGGAGCTAAAAATAAAATGAAACATGGACAATGTACGGGAAATAAAAAAATTAGAACAGAAAACACTAAAAAAAGGGTAGCTATATATACAAAAGTGTATATAATATACCTTAACAGGAAAGAAAAAAAAAAGAACACGTTCATTAATAAAGGTGAAATAACACAAATAATCCTTTCTACTATAGGCACAAAGGCTGAAATTTTCTGGGAGTAGGCTAGTCGATTTCATCGAACGAAACGCCGCTAAGCATTTTATCCGGAGCGTTGACGATTCCGCTAGCTCGCAGACTCAAATGTAAAAGAAAACTCTCTCATATTGTGTGTGTGCGTGCGTGCGCAGAGTAATCCTTCGACTATCGCGGGTTTTACGTTACCAACCACCCCCGCGAAGTACTGAATATATATTGTTCATATTTATCTTATTACTAGCAGAGATACCCGGCGTTGCTAGTGTTACATGCAATTGAAGAATTAAACTTTTGTTATATTTTCTCTAATGAACTGGAATACTTACGATTCGAATGTCATCAAAATTGCAGAAGAGGGTTCTCTCCCTCTTTACACACCCTAAAAAATTTCTAATCATGACACATGTATCCCATACTACTGATCTTTATGCGCAGATTCGAAAATTCCAGTCTTATGGAACCTGTTAAAAGGATTTTGCTCCTGAAAAATTTCGTCAACAGCAAAAATATACGAATTGTCATGGGGGTTATGGCCCTTATGCTTAGAATATAATTTCCAAATTTCATAAAGATCCATTCAGTACTTTTGACCTAGTTTTGGATCATAAAAAATGACTAAAATTTGCGAGTTAAGGACCCCATTAGGGGGTCTCAGAATCATCATCATGAGAAGTGGGAAACTTTGAGAATACTTCTTGATGTGTGTCAATTACCCATGGTTAAAATTTCCTCAACATCGGAAATTTATGGATTTTCATGGGGATTCTGCCCCCTTTAAGGCATCTCAAATTCAAACCAAACATACTGCATTATACCCACCCTAATGCATTGAATCTAAGTTCCAAATATCATAAGGATCCATTCAGTAATTTTGGTCCATGAAATTATATGAAACACACAGCATTACCCTTCTCCCTAGGCTTGGATTTTGTGTTCCAAATTTCATTAGGATTGGTGCAATAGTTTTCGAATGTATAAGTAACACACGAACACACATAAAGACATTGACTTTTGTATATGCACATATACATACATGTATGTGTGTATTATATATATATTATATATATATATATATATATATATATATATATATATATATAATATATATATATAATAGAAATATTAAAATTACTAAGTCTCTCTAAAAGAGAACAGCGGCAGCGTTCCCGGAAAATAATAGTTATCGCCATACTAATATGGCATTCTTATAAAAATAGAAAAAGCTGTCCGCTTATTAGCTCCATGAGGCCATCGCCTTAAGTTAGCTATTATTTCTATTATTGAAAACAAGTGGATGTATTCCACCGAAACTAGGTAAATAAAACCATCGAACAGAGATTGTCGGAAGCGACACCTACTGGCTGGCTACGCTGCATTGAAAAGGGGCAATACTCCGAAACGCGTCTGTAGCTGCCGGTCAAGTAGTGTGGAGCGACTGACCTCCCTTGTTCGAAGGTTATATGGATACAGTTTGTGTATCAAATAGCTAACTTAAGGCGATGGCCTCATGGAGCTAATAAGCGGACAGCTTTTTTCTTATTTTTATAAGAATGCCATATTAGTATGGCGATAACTATTATTATATATATATATATATATATATATATATATATATATATATATATATATATATAATAGAAATATTAAAATTACTAAGTCTCTCTAAAAGAGAACAGCGGCAGCGTTCCCGGAAAATAATAGTTATCGCCATACTAATATGGCATTCTTATAAAAATAAGAAAAAAGCTGTCCGCTTATTAGCTCCATGAGGCCATCGCCTTAAGTTAGCTATTACCGAAACTAGGTAAATAAAACCATCGAACAGAGATTGTCGGAAGCGACACCTACTGGCTGGCTACGCTGCATTGAAAAGGGGCAATACTCCGAAACGCGTCTGTAGCTGCCGGTCAAGTAGTGTGGAGCGACTGACCTCCCTTGTTCGAAGGTTATATGGATACAGTTTGTGTATCAAATAGCTAACTTAAGGCGATGGCCTCATGGAGCTAATAAGCGGACAGCTTTTTTCTTATTTTTATAAGAATGCCATATTAGTATGGCGATAACTATTATTATATATATATATATATATATATATATATATATATATATATATATATATATATATATATATATATATACGCACAAAAAAATAGATAGATTAATAGATACAACTGAGTGGGCAAACAAAAATATGAGACACTGCCTAGTATTTTTTTTTTTTTATTTTGATCAGCCTGGTACTTATTCTATCAGTTTCTTCTTGTCAAACCAGTAAGTTATGGGGATGTAAATAAACAAACACCAGTTGTGAAGCAGTGATGAGGGAGAAACACAGAGACGAAAACACACACATACACTTACATATATACATACATTATTATCAAGTGCAAGCAATGCGGAAACAAAACCGGAAGAAATAGTTTGTGGGAAGTATAGAGTGTATGCTAAAAGTAAACCCAAAACATATAGAGGTGGTTCCTAGAGCTGTTAGGAATAGCAGCCAAATTTCCTTTAAATCAATATCCTATTGTCTTGAAAAAAAAGGACATATTGGATTTTTCATTTACTAGTGCTGGTGCTACAAAAAGAAAAAAGAGAGCATCCAGTGCACATGATAAAGTGGAGGCGCAATGGCCCAGTGGTTAGGGCAGCGGACGCGCGGTCGTAGGATCGCGGTTTCGATTCCCAGACTGGGCGTTGTGAGTGTTTATTGAGCAAAAACACCTAAAGCTCCACGAGGCTCCGGCAGGGATGGTGGTGATCCCCGCTGTACTCTTTCACCACAACTTTCTCTCACTCTTACTTCCTGTTTCTGTTGTACCTGTATTTCAAAGGGCCGGCCTTGTCACTCTCTGTGTCACACTGAATATCCCCGAGAACTACGTTAAGGGTACACGTGTCTGTGGAGTGCTCAGCCACTTACACGTTAATTTCATGAGCAGGCTGTTCCATTGATCGGATCAACCGGAACCCTCGTCATCGTAACCAACTGAGTGCTTCCATCCACATGATAAAGTAGTCGGTTAGCACTAGGAAGGGTATCCAGCAGTAGAAACCAAGTGAAACCATGACAAGGCAGACACAGGAGCTCAGTGCAGTCTTCTGGCTTGTCAGTTCCTGTCAAACTGTCCAACCTATACCAGCAATGAATAATAGGCATTAAACGATGATGGTGGTGATGATGATGATGAGTCTGAAAGAAGGCACACTACCCATGCCCTCCACAAGCACTCCAAGACCTATGAGCTCAACACCATAAATATTTTATTTGAAGAGTTGAAGAACAACACCTACAGAAAAGACACGAGCAGTAAGAGGATTCCAGAAGGATGTTGTTCTGGGGAGACAGGACTGGCTAAGTGCTTAGTGTACAACAAGGAAGTGCTAAATGTAACTAGGGTGGCAAGAAGTGGAAGGACAAGTGGGCCAGAGGTGTATAAAAGGAGGGAGTACAAGAGCAGCCAGCCCCCAAAAAGAGATATATCATGATATATTCATGATAGAAAAGACACAGAGAAGATACAATACACCTAAGGGACAGAGGTTGGGGCATGTCAGTTAGTGACTATGTCAAGCAGTTGAGTAGTGATTCTTCGGATGCACTTCTCTGTATGCAAAGAAATAGCACCAACCAAAATATGGAAATAGTACTGGACCTGAACCTTGTAGAGTGTCAGCAATGTTTTGGGAAGGAGAGTGATAGGAGCTGGAATAACTAAGTACCAGATGGCCATGGCTGAAACACCATTTGATCATTTGTATAAGTCAGCGTTTCTCAACCGGGATTCCCCAGAACCCTAGGGTCCCACAAGAAAGAGTGAGATAAGCTAATGCTAACTTAATGACTGTAATAAATGCACAACATATTGGTTATTGAAATACAGACATCATCCTATCTATTGTGTTATCAAAAAAATATAACCGCCATTGGGGATACATTTAGTGATGTCTGTAATTTATGGACCCCCTATTGATATATATGATATTTACCAAGTGAACTACAATGAAAAAATATGAGAAAGATATGGTAGATAATTTTTTTGGTGCAGGGATTCCTTGAGACATGTAATTTATTTTAAGGATTATGCAAGGGTAAAAAGGTTGAGAAAGACTGATCTAAGTCAACAACAACTGCAAATGATGAGTGTAGTGGGAAGAGAATGTCCAACTCTCCTCATTCCAGCTCTTAAAAAAGTATGAAAAAAAAAAAGAAAGAAAAAGTCCAAGATGATGCTGAAGGCTATCAGGTATCCCTCTATGCTAATAACTTGGTACCCCAAAGATTCTACATTGTCCTCAACTTGAAATGTGGTTTTCTCCTGAAAGACTTAATATCGTCAGAGGAGTCCCCCTCACCACCTCCACAAAAAAAAAAAAAACAATCACTTAGTGGAATCTGGTGACCATGGTGCTCATTCAATTGGCCCACAATGCCTGAGCTATCTCCCTGGAACATGTTCATTCAGAAAATCACGAACCTGTACTGCATAATGGGGCAGAGCCCCATCCTGCTGAAACTAGACAGGATTTCCCCTTCCAAGCAAATGCACGTGAGGCATCATCTTGTTGCCAAGCATGTCCAGATGTGAATCACCTGTCACAGAGCCCTCAAAATAAAATAGTCCAATTATTTGATTGTGCCAAATCCCACACCACACCATTACCTTGCCCCACCTTGTTGATTATCTGCCTCCATCCATTGAGGATTGGTTTGGGAGTAATATCAGCAGTTGTGAAAAGAGAAAAAAAAAAGAGAGAATGTGAGGAATTTCACATATTGCAGGATGGTGCATGACTTTATGGCCACCCTGTACTTGGGAGTGAATTAAGTCTAGGTTGTGGTTAGCAAAACAAAAAGCACTTTAGTGCAACAGCTGCTACTCCAGTAAATAAACCAATATATGCAATACATGTGGGAAAATGAATAAAAACGCATTTTAAAAATGTACACACACAAAAAAAAAAACACAAGAACGTATTATACACGGATATCACTTCAAACACAGAGGATTGACCTGCAAGAGTCCTATGCTGGTGCCAAATAAAAGGCACTCTTGGCAGTGCCAGGTAAAAGTGCTCGTGCAGTCTTATTGTAAAAGCACCCAGCACACTCTGTAAAGTGAGTGGAATTAGGAAAAGCATCCAGTTGTGGAAGCCATGCCAAATCAGACTGGAGTCTGGTGCAGCTCTCCAGCTTGCTAGCTCTGCATCTAACCCATACCAGCATGAACAACAGACGTTAAATGATGATGATGATATCCTTATTGTCATTTAATGTCTATTTTTCCATGCTTGCATGGATCAGATGGAATTTATTGAAGCAGATTTTCTACAGTCGGATGTCCTTCTTGTCACCAACCTTCGCCTGTTTCCAAGCAAAGTAATACTTTCCCATTACTAGACTAGACATTTTTTTTTATGGAACACTGAAAGACAATGTTCATTTACAATCATCTATAAAATGTCTAAATAAGGGGCACACACAATCATCATCATCTTCATTTAATGTCCATCTTCCAGGCTGGCAAGGGATGGATGGTCTGACAGGAGCTAGCAAACCAGAGGACTGCACCAAGCTCCATTGTCTGTTTTTGTCATGGTTTTTATAGCTGGATGCCCTCTAGTTTCCATCTATGAAATCCACTCACAAGGTTTTGGCGAGCCGAGGGATATAGGAGACACTTGCCTAAGGTGCCACACAGAGGAACTGAACCCAAGATGACATGATTGGGAAGTAAGCTTCTCAACCACACAGTCACACTAGCTTATCTATGTGATAAAGAAATTTGCTTTTTAATCACAAGGATCTGGATTTGATTCTACTGCGTAGATCATAGCTCTGGGTTAACCCAAGCTTTATGAATAAAATTGTTGGATGAAAATTCCACAGAAATCCCAGTCAATGCCAGATTCGCCTGACTGGCTCCTGTGCTGGTGGCATGTAAAAAGTACCGTCTAAACATGACTGATGCCAGTACCCATTGACTGGCCCTTGTGCCAGTAGCACATAAAAGGCACTATCTGAACGTGATCGTTGCCAGGCCCACCTGAATGGCTCCTGTGCCAGTGGAAAAAAGCACTCACTACACTCTTGGAGTTGTTGGTATTAGGAAGGGCATCCAGCTGTAGAAACATTGCCAGATCAGATTGGAGCCTGGTGCAGCCACTGGCTCTCTAGACCTCAGTCAAACCGTCCAACCCATGCCAGTATGGAAAACGGACATTAAACAAAGATGATGAGATTGGCTTTTGTAATTCAAAAGACCCATTTTGTAGTACACAATGTTACATTGGGTCTGCTTGATGATGGTGTACAGGGAACACAATGCCCCCAACATAATATCCACAGGGAAAACAATTCAGTTTACTGATAAACTAAAACTCAAGAGGGAGTTTCTTCACCATAAAAATACACCTTGTGGGAATAGGCAAACCAGCAACCCATCAAAACTCAGGTCAAGAGGAGGAAATAGGGTTGGCTGGGACACGCTTTATGGAAACCTGTGATGGACATGCTGAGGGAGATGCAAGCATGGCAGACAAAAAGCAACATGGAGAAGATCCACAGAAACTGAAGCACTGACAAGCAGTTACACCTGGGGACAACTGCAATCTAGTGTCAAAGATTGAGGCAAATGGAAATCCCTTGTTGGCACCCTACGCTCAATATGGAGTTAAAGTTCTGAAAAGACATGTTTGTATATTTTTATGTATCTATATCCATGAGCCAAGTGCAGGTATGGTCATGTGGTTTAAGAAGCTAATTTTGCAACCATGTCATTCTGCATTCAGTTCCACTGTTTGGCACCTGGGACTACTTACTATATCCCTGAACTGAACAAAGATATGCAAGCAAACTTGATGGGTAGAAACTGAAAAGAAGCCCTAGTAGTTCAGCCGAGGATTCTCAATGCCAACACATCTGCTGGCAGGAGACAATACAAAGAGGACATTCATGTTCTCTGCACTCTAAGAACACACATACACATTCTCTTAAATAAAGATTTGAAAGGTAAATATTAAACTAGAAGAAAGAAATATGACTAAGAATATCAGTAGCAGCCACTCCCTAATGAAAACACAGTGACATGAACTATCAAAGCTTGATTTTGTTCCTACACCTTCAGTTTTAACTCTGCATTCATCTATCTATACATCAAACCAGCTGTCTAACTCCATCAGCTTACCTATCTATAATAATGCCAATTTTCATTAGTGTACTTCTGCAACATTCTATCTTTATCAAACTACACCAACCACCCCTTCTCTCTCTCTGTACAACAATGCCATGTATCTGTCTCTAGCCGGCTAGCTAGCTATATCACCTACATGTACATATGTATAACATACTCTATATTTCATTCTATCAGCGTATCTTCTACCACAGTGATGTTATCATTAGAATAATCAGGGCCTCAGTGGTGGGTGGGTGGCTGGGTAGGTGTTTGGGTGGTAGCTAAGAGTTGATGAACTGCTTGGAATTTAGCAAGGTGGAGAAATAGCTAAGATTACTGTGCACACACACACACACAATATATATACTATACTGATGAAACTTTAGAAACAATCATAAACTGAAAAGAAATGTGTAGAAATTCATCATACACACACACACACTTATTGTTTAATGTCCGCTTTCCATGCTAGCATGGGTTGGACGATTTTGGCTGAGGGCTGGCGAACCAGATGGCTGCACCAGGCTCCAATATATATATATATATATATATATATATATGTGGGCAAAGTTGTATGGCAAGAAGTTTGCTTCCCAACTACATGGTTCCGTGTTCAGTCCCACTGCAGAGCACCATGAACAAGTGTCTCCTACAATAGCCCCAGACCAACCAAAACCTTGTGAGTGGATTCGGTAACCAGAAACTAAAAGAAGCCCTTCAAAATTGTGTGTATGTGTGTCTCCTTGCTGTGACATCACATGGTAGTCGTAAACAGATGTCACCGTCATGCAAACAACATCCTTCATTTCCAATCTTCTGTGAATAGAAGTTTCATCATAGGGAAATATTACCTTACTTACTTAGGAAACAGGTGAGGAATGTTGACAAGAAGGGCATCTTGCCATAGAAAATCTGTCTCGTTAAACCCTGTCCAGTCTATGGAATACATGAAAAAGTGAAAATTAAAATGATGATCTCACACACACACTTCTGCTTTGTCTACAATTTTGACACCCACTCATTTCTGATTCATGCAGCTCACATAATGACAGTTGGGGACCTACCCGCATCCCATCCCCACTACCACTTTCCTCAACATTTTTACCATATTCCCATATCACAAGACCCTATAAACCACAACATACATGAGTGTCACCTGTCTAACATGTGGCCTAGATCCATACTTAATCCTTTAGCATTCTGATTACTCTGTCAAATGTAATGCTTATTTATTCACATTGTTTTGAATTCATCATGCATTATCTCATAGCTTTGAGATTTCAATGTGATTGTATATTTTTTAAATGACATTGTAGGTGTGAGAGATCACTGGTCAGTGTGAACGTAAAACAGATAAAAAATTTCGGCCAGATATGGTCAATTTAAATGCTAAAGGGTTAAATTGGCTGTATCAGATCCAAATGTTCAAACTGGCCAGGTCCAGCCTCTAACACCTACCCTATAATGTCATTCTAAAAATGAACAATCACATCATCAAAATCTCAAAGCTACAAGACAATGCATGATTAATTCAAAATAATGTGAATATATAAGTATTACATTTGTCAGAGTAATCTGAATGCTCATTTTTTTCCCCCTTTTCAAGCCTAGCCAGGCTCATGGGCCCGGTTTCCCGGTTTCTGCAGCATATGTGTTCCCCCCAGTTGGTTGAGACGCCAGTCCATCGCAGCATTACTCAAGGAACAGGAAGAGAGAGTGAGAGAAAGTTGTGGCGAATGAGTACAACAGGGGTCGCCATCACTCCCTACCAGAGCCTCGTGGAGCTTTTAGGTATTTTCGCTCAATAAACACACACAACGCTCGGTCTGGGAATCGAAACAGCGATCCTCCCACCACGAGTCCGCTGCCTTAACCACTGAGCCATTGCATCTCCACATCTGAATGCTACATAGTTTTAAAAAAATCTATTTCTAGTTTTCTCTTGCTGCCTTTGATACAATGTGGATTACAATCAATAAACTTAAAGATATGCTTGTGACCCATGGCAATTTCACTGCTTTCCAACAGATCTATCTGCTCTATCAACTTTCTGGTCGCGAACACTTGGTGAAGAATAAAGTTGAATGATCAGTTATGAGACACCTTGTACATTAAGGAGAGTAGCTGCAATTGTAGGCACTGCTGTGGCGAGAGAAAACATCTTTGGGGTTCACATACAGTATAGCAGTACTGCCTGTGGCACCACTTGCATTTAAGCAGAATATAGAGCCAACCAACTGCTGTTTAACAGTCACTGTTGGCAGCACTTCTTTCACAGGTGCTTCCAGTTGCATTACTTCTTTTCCCTTAAGGCACTGACAGTTGTGTGAATTCAACACTGTCTGGATTTGGCCATGGCAAATCGAAGCTGGAATTATGTCAGCCCATATAAACTTAGCTGAAACCATTCCTAAACCCTACACAGCACCACAAGTTACATGACTCTTCTCATGTATGATATTTTTAGTCAGCCTGTGTCCCCACATGTCAACAAGCATAAAATAAAGAAGCACCATGCAGAAACCTTTCTTGTGTTGTGGGTTAAATTTAACTGAGGATGCTGTTTCCTCTTTGGCTCAATTTTTCTAGCAACCAAGAGAGGTCCAGTTTGAGGCACACTGACAGAAATGTTGTATATTTCATGTCTTGGAAAGTATGCAAGTTCTGATATGAAGTTGCACCTGCTTTATGATTGAGTACAATTTACAGAAAGCAGAGCTCAATCTGATGCTAGCTGAGAGAGACTGTAAGGATGAATTTTCACTCTCCATCCTTACCTTTGGCCACCAAGCATTACTCTCTCTCTCTCTCTCTACACCCACTCATTATTTCTCTCTTCCTCCTATCCCCTTCCTAGTCACCAGAGCAAAAGTACATAACCTGAGTTATTGAGTTCTCTCTACACTTACATTTACACTTCTACCCTCCTACTCTGGAATGAGATGATTGAAACATAGTTGACTGGACACTGAAGGTGCTTCATCAACAATATTTTCTGGCACTAGATGCAAACACACATACAGACAGAATGAGAGACATTATAATTCATTAATCAAACTTGATTAATATAAACACTTTTCCTATATATATAAGCATCCCGGTGTTGTACCAGTGGCACGTAAAAGCACCCATTACACTCTCTGAGTGGTTGGCATTAAGGACACCCAGCCGTAGAAAACCATGCCAAGTCAGACGGGAGAGTGGTGCAGCCTTCCAGCATGCCAGCTCACTCAAACTGTCCAACTTATGCCAGCATGGACAACAGACATATGATGACAATGATACACACAGACACACAACAAGCTTCCACACAATTTCTACTAAATGCACTTACAAGGCACTCAATGGCCTGAGACTAGTAGAAAGCAACAAGGTGTTGTGATGTGGGACTGAGCCCCAAACTACATAGTTGCAAAGTGAGCTTCTTAACAACAAAACCAAGCCAAACATGCTCCCACACATAAAGAAAGGCAAGGGAGAGAATGAGAGAAATATTGGTTCCAAATTTTAACACATGGCCGGCAATTTCAAGGGAGGGCACACATCAATTACATCAACCTCCATTGCTCAACTGGTATATACTGTATCGACCTCATAAGGATGACAAGCAAAGTCAACCTCAGAGAAATTTTAACCGGCATGCTAACAATTCTTGAAGAATGAGGGAAATATTAAAATGCCTTGAAGAATAAGGGAAATATTAAAATGTCCTAATGTCATGTAGGCCTTGAATTTGTGATGCCAAGTAGATTGGGTCAACATGGCTGCGTCACAACATCTCACACTCCACTACACTTGTACAACCATTTCAGTCATTACTATTCTCTCACACTTTTCCCAGCGTTAGGCTACAGAGATCTCTTCATATTTTACAATGCACAAGGCTCCTCATCTGGTGTTCAAACTGTAAAGTGGTTGGCTAGAAAGGAGCAGAAAACAAGCAAAAGTGTGAGGTCTCTCTAATCTTGTCTCCCTGAAGATCATTCAACCATTCTAGCATTGGTGCCACAAGAAAATGCACTGTGTGTACCATGAAAAACGATTAACAAAATGAATGGTATCCAACCATAGAAATTAAATCAAATAACACCATATAAGCACCAGTCCATAGGAGTAGTGGCTCTCAGTGAACTGTCATAATCAGACTAACCCATGCCAGTAAAGAAAAACAGATGAAAAGTGCTGATGATGAAGTGTGTGTGTGTGTGTGTGTACTGTTGTACAGTATCCCACTCGTGAGGGATCGATGGTAGACAGGTCGAAATGATGGTAGTGATCAATAAAAATTCTCATATATTACATCTTGTTTCTCTCATTAATTATATATATATATATATATATTTAAAATCTATTTGATACCTGATACAAATATTGGCTGGTTGGTTGGTTGGCTAATGGATTTCTCCACTCCTGCTTTGCATCGTATAATGAAAGAGGGTGAGAGAGAATAAAGATAAGATACAGAGAGGTAGAGGATGAATACACATACCAGGCTTGGTGGCAGGCAATGAGTAAAGGAATGCTACACACAAAACATACACATGCAGAGAGAGAATCACAAACACAGATTGAGATGTCTGTTATAAAAATAAAGGAGGATATGTAAAAATGACTGCAAACTGACAATTCATTTCAAACTTTTATAAACTTTAAAAAAATATATATATGTGCATGCACACACACACGTGTGTGTATATATATATATACACACACACACATATATATATACATACATACACTTTTACAAACAGAAGGTTAACAAAGGCACAGGAGTGGCTGTGTGGTAAGAAGCTTGCTTCCTAAAGACATGGTTTCCAGTTTAGTCCCACCACATGGCACCTTGGGCAAATGTCTTCTACTATAGCCTTAGGCTGATGAAAACCTTGTGAGTGAATTTGGTGGATGTAAACTGAAAGAAGCCTGTTGTGTGTGTATGTGTGTGTATATATATATATATATATATATATAATATATATATATATATAATATATATATATATTTAAAATCTATTTGATACCTGATACAAATATTGGCTGGTTGGTTGGTTGGCTAATGGATTTCTCCACTCCTGCTTTGCATCGTATAATGAAAGAGGGTGAGAGAGAATAAAGATAAGATACAGAGAGGTAGAGGATGAATACACATACCAGGCTTGGTGGCAGGCAATGAGTAAAGGAATGCTACACACAAAACATACACATGCAGAGAGAGAATCACAAACACAGATTGAGATGTCTGTTATAAAAATAAAGGAGGATATGTAAAAATGACTGCAAACTGACAATTCATTTCAAACTTTTATAAACTTTAAAAAAATATATATATGTGCATGCACACACACACGTGTGTGTATATATATATATATATACACACACACATATATACACTTTTACAAACAGAAGGTTAACAAAGGCACAGGAGTGGCTGTGTGGTAAGAAGCTTGCTTCCTAAAGACATGGTTTCCAGTTTAGTCCCACCACATGGCACCTTGGGCAAATGTCTTCTACTATAGCCTTAGGCTGATGAAAACCTTGTGAGTGAATTTGGTGGATGTAAACTGAAAGAAGCCTGTTGTGTGTGTATGTGTGTGTGTATATATATATATATATATATATATATTTATACACACAAATGTATGCATTTGTGTATCTGTTTGCCCCCTCCCTGATCACTACTTGACAACTGATGGTGTGTTTACATCCCCGTAACTTAGTGGTTTGGCAAAAAAGACTGATAGAATAAGCACTAGGCTTACAAAGAATAAGTCTTGGGGTTGATTTGTTCAACTAAAGGCAGTGCTCCAGCATGGCTGCAGTCAAATGACTGAAATAAATTAAAGAAAAAAAGTGTGTGTGTGTGTGTCTTGTTTGTCCCCCACCTATCACAGCTTGACAACCAGTGTTGGTGTGTTTATATCCCCATAATTTAGCAGTTCAGCAAAAGAGATGGCTAGAATAAGTACCAGGCTTAAAAAATAAGCACTGGGGTTGATTCATTCAGCTAAAAATTCAAGGTGGTGCCCCAGCATGACTGCAGTCACATATATTCTGCTTAAATTCAAGCCAAAACTTTTAAAATGTTGGCAAAGTTTGTAAAAGTTTATGCTAAATTCTTGCTTCAGCATGGTCACTGACTTAGGGCTGAAAAAATATAAAAGAATAATTTTACAAAAAAAAATATGAGTGGCTGTGTGGTAAGTAGCTTGCTAACCAACCACATGGTTCCGGGTTCAGTCCCACTGCGTGGCATCTTGGGCAAGTGTCTTCTGCTATAGCCTCGGGCCGACCAATGCCTTGTGAGTGGATTTGGTAGACGGAAACTGAAAGAAGCCTGTCGTATATATGTATATATATATATATATGTGTTTGTGTGTGTGTGTATGTCCCCCTAGCATTGCTTGACAACCGATGCTGGTGTGTTTACGTCCCCGTCACTTAGCGGTTCGGCAAAAGAGACCGATAGAATAAGTACTGGGCTTACAAAGAATAAGTCCCGGGGTCGATTTGCTCGACTAAAGGCGGTGCTCCAGCATGGCCACAGTCAAATGACTGAAACAAGTAAAATAAAAAAAGAAAAAAAGAATATATATATATTCTTGTATTTTTTCAGTCACTTGACTGTGACCATGCTGGAGCACCACCTTTGGTCGAACAAATCAACCCAGGGCTTATTTTATTCTTTCTAAGCCTATTACTTATTCTGTCGAACTCTTTTGCTGAACCACTAGGTTAAGGGGACACAAACACACCAACATCAGTTGTCAAGCAATGGTGAGGAGACAAACATAGACACACAAACATATACATATATATACGACAGGCTTCATTCAGTTTTCGTCTACCAAATCCACTCACAAGACTTTGGTCAGCCCATGGTGCCATGCAATGAGACTGAACCTGGAACCATGTGGTTGGGAAACAAGGTTTTTAGCACACAGCCACACCTGCACCTATAAATGAGAGAGAGAGAGAGAGAGAGAGAGAGA
Organism: Octopus sinensis; assembly: GCF_006345805.1. Taxonomy (NCBI): domain Eukaryota; kingdom Metazoa; phylum Mollusca; class Cephalopoda; order Octopoda; family Octopodidae; genus Octopus; species Octopus sinensis. The sequence continues at coordinate 49,972,797 of NC_043002.1, read as the reverse complement.
GTGAGAGAGAGAGAGAGTGGGAGAAATAACTCCAGTTTGGTGTCAGATCACCAATGCTGATTCCTATAACCTCCTGAAAAATACACCTTTTTTAAAAGGAATTTTGTAGAAATAGGTTTATAATGGAATAGATCGAAATTACAAAATTGATAAAAATTAAGGAAAATTAATAACATATATTTATGGCAAATCTGATTTATAAAATTTTATTTTTAACCCTTTGGTATTTAAACCAGCCAACAACACACCTGTTTCTGCTCTCTTTCTTTCTGACTCTCTCACCCTCTCTGGTTGGGTAACAATATATCTCCTCTACAGCAAGACCTCCATTTCTGTCTCTGTCTCCTTTCATCATCTGACACAAGATCACCTCCTCCAATGCTCTCCTCCCCTCCCCTCTCAAAGATTCCTTGTCTTGCAAAGTTACTTGGAGACCCTGTCAGTGCAGGTGCCACTTAAAAAGCACCCTGTTCACACTGTTAAGTGGTTGGCATTTGAAAGGGCATCCAGCTGTAGAAATCAAGCCAAAACTGACCTCACCTATGCTGGTGCCAAGTAAAAAGTACTCAGCCCACTCAGTGGGGTAGTTGGTGTTAGGAAGGGCATCCAGCTGTAAGAAAAAAACACCAGAAGTATGGTGCAGACTTCTGCCTGGCCAGCTCCTGTCAAACTGTCTGACCCATATCAGCATAGAGGGAAGACATTAAATGATGATGATGATAACCAGCCCAAATATTCTACTTGTTCTATGTTCAAACTGGCCAGATTCAGCCACTCACACCTACTCTACAAGGTCATTCTAAAAATAAGCATCATCATCATCAAGATTCTAAAGCTATGAACTAACACATGAACACTTCAAAATAGTGTGAATGAAAAAGCATTACATTTGACAGAGTAATCTGAATGCTAAAGGGTCAAGGTGATATTTTGCTTCTGAAAATTAGCATGCTAAGTTATGGGGACGTAAACACACCAACACTGGTTGTCAAGCTGTGATGGGGGGAGGGGCAAACAGAGATATTGTTTTTAACAAATCAACCCCAAGACTTATTCTTTGTAAGCCTAGTGCTTATTCTATCAGTCTCTTTTGCATGGGAGCCAGTCAGCAGCCCTGGCAACGATCATGCTCGGATGGTGCTCTTAGCGCTCCACTAGCACAGATGCCAGTCATGCAGTGCTGTCATCGGATTTGATTTCAATTCCACTTGCCTTACACATATATTCTGCATTAAATTAAAAAACAGTGATGAGTGAAAATTTTGTAAATAATAATTATAAGCTTTAAGTTTAAATATATATATATAATGAAGCCAAAACAGACACAGAAGCATAGTGCAAGCTCCTATCAAACTGTCTAACCCATGTCAGCATGGAAGAAGGACGTTAAACGATGATGATATATATATATATATATATATATATAGCAAGGGCATCCAGCCATAGAAACCATACTACAATAGACAATTGGAGTTTGGTCAGCTCCTGTCAAGCCATCCAACCCATGCCAGTATGGAATACAGACATTAAACAATGATGATGACAGGCGAAGCAAAAACAGAAAACAAATTCAAGACATACACTCATAATATACATATATATTTCTTTACTACCCACAAGGGGCTAAACACAGAGGGGACAAACAAGGACAGACAAACGGATTAAGTCGATTACATCGACCCCAATGTGTAACTGGTACATATTTAATCAACCCCGAAATGATGAAAAGCAAAGTCGACCTCAGCGGAATTTGAACTCAGAACGTAATGACAGACGAAATACAGCTATGCATTTCGCCCAGCGTGCTAACGTTTCTGCCAGCTCGCCGCCTTTATAATATACATATATGTAACCATATATCTCCCTACAGTAAAACACCTGTTCCGGTCCCTCGATAATACTTTAGATCCAGCTTCCAGTAACTTAAAAGTGAGCCCTGATGCTTCGTCATTAGCATATTTTTCCTGTTCCAGCTAAGATAGCCATATACTTCCCAACAGCAAGACACCTGTTCCTGAACCTCTATCATCCTTTAGCCTCTCATTACCCAGCTTAAAACCATCATCCTCAACACCTATCCACCTCAGTTGAAGGTGAGGGGACTTGCCATGTGAGCTACTTGTTGACACCACTAGTGCCACATAGAAAGCACCCAGTACCCTCTGTAAAGTGGTTGACTTAAATTTAGGCCTCCAGCATTAGAAACTATACCAAAGTAGACATCAGAATTTTGATGCAAATCCTCTGGTTCACTAGCTCCTGTCAAACCATCCAACCCATGATAACATGGAAACAGAAATCAAATCATGATGATGATACACACACACATACACAGACATGGCTTACAGGTTCTGTCCCATACTACAGTACTTAGGGCAAGTGTTTTCAACTATACCACAGTAAATGGCTTGTAAGTATATTTGGTAGATAAGAATTCATGCTAGCATGGAAAATGGATGTTAAATGATGTAGAAACCTAGTCTATCCCCCCCCCCCCCCCCCCGCTTTCAGGATCAAGCCTTATTGTATGGCATTTGGGGCAAGTATATTCAACTATAGCCCAGTGAGCTTTACTTTTATCCCAGCTATCACTTCATTCCCTGCCTACTATTATCATCTAACACTCTAGCCTTTCTCTGCCTCCACTGTGACCCATCACCCTTCTCACCTCTACCTCAGCCACTCACTCACAGCTACCATACTCTTGTTCTCTTCACACATTCTAGTTCAAGCTGTCACTGCTTTCTTTCTCTTGTACACCTGTGTAGTCACACTGTCTTGAGCAAAAAAATATATCTTACTGAAACCACAGCAAAATGCAAGTCTGAGATTCCATACAACTCAATGCTAGGCTCTCAGCACTAGAGAGGTGTCATGCCCTCATCAAGTCCAAATAATGATGCCCTCAGCCTTACTTGTTATACAGTGTTTGTCATGAAACAAGTACTAAGGATGTAACCATGTTCGTGATATGACTAAAGAGACTGACCACTTGCCAACCTCTTTATAGAGAAATATGAGCGATAGAGGTATGAGTGAGAGTAAAAAGGGAAAAGAGGGAGGTGTGATTGTGGGGTGAGTCTAAGGGGCATTCAATATTCTGAGAAAGATACATACATTTAACATGTGACAAAGACAATAGAGAAATAACAGAAGGTAACATGATCCAGGAGATAGAGTAATGAAAAGTCTTGGATGCAAAAAAATAATAAATAAAAAAGAAAGAAGAGTATGATGGTAACAGAGCACAAAATGGGAAAGTGAAAATAAAGTGTGAGGGACATAATTGATCCAATATAGCCTGTTATGATTTCAAGATCTCTTTAATTTTCCACTTCTTTCAGTTATTGGACTGTGGCTACTCTGGGACACTATCTTGAAGAGTTGAGCCAAACAAATTGACCCCCCAACACTTTGGTTTTCTTCAAGTCTGGTACTTATTCTATTGACCTCTTTTGCCAAACTGCAGAGCTATGGGGACATGAATAAGCCAAAAGAAATGGTAGAGATACAAACACAAACTCACACGTATATACACACATACGACAGATTTCCACACAGTTTCTACCAAATTCACATACAAGGTACTCAATGGCCTAAGACTATAGCAGAAGGCACCAAACTACATAGTTACAAACTGAACTTCTTAACCAGAAAGCCAAGCTATGACAAACAATATAATGAATACATGCCTCCATTTGCTCATCTCCCTACCCTTCATTCATTTTCCCATACAATCTTGTAAACCACTCACCTACATACTTCTGCTCAACTTGTGCCTTGTAGGGCCGCCTGGGCACCTTACTGCCATCATCTATGTCTTGCAGTTCTTATTTATCATTTTCTTTATCTCTTCACCCCCATCCTTTTCCCCTACTAGATGTGGCCAGAGCAAGTTCCCTCTGCAGGAACCTGCTCTGGACCTCACCTCTTATGGTAATCCCCCTCACCCCCCTAGCACAAAGCTGAGCCCCACCCACCCCAGACTCATAGTTCTGTGTACAACATGGCCACCCTAAAATGTGCAGGTGGCATACAAAAGAGTGGTAAAGTGGAAGGAATTAGGAAGGGCATCAAGCTATAAAAACAGAGCAGACAATGGAGTACAATGCAATTCTTGGACACATCAGATCCCGTCAAACAGCCCAACCCATGCCATCAAGAAACAGAGATGTTAAATGATGATCTGGCTGCCCCTCAACTTGCAATTTAACCCCAACTTCAACCTACCTATTGAATACCCCTCTTTTGACTACCTTTTCATCAATCACATCCCTCAATCTTTCATCTCCCCCATCACCTGCAGTGAATATGACCTCTTTATCACTCTGACTACCTCCCTCCTATAAAAAGGAAACAAGTAAAAGATGCTGCATCCAACCATCTTCATGTCTCTACCACACTTCCCCATTTCTAGGTCATGTGCAGAAAACTCATTCTTGGCCACCTGACCCAATGGTGTACTCTCAAGGCTTACTGAATATTCTCTACACTCATATCCACCCATCTCTCTCTTTCTAATTCTTAACTCTAGTCTATGTGCCTAAGGTTACTACGTAAGCCACATGTATTGAGTACAAAGCACATCATCACTTTAATCTTTGTGTTGGAACCATGACAGCAGATGTAAACAGAGCAGATTCCCTTTGTAGGGATCGTTCTGCAAAATTGCATTTACATTAACACCACTACCAATATGCATGACCTTAGATCCACAGCAAACACTGCATAAATACAAAAGCAGACTAACGATTGGCTAAATATACATACATACGTATATATATGTATATTATAGATATATATGTGTATATATATATATATATATTATATATATATATATATATTATATATATATTATCTATATATATATATATATATATATATATATAATATATATATATATATATATATATTTATCTATATACAGGTATTATATAGAGATTCTTTTATCTCAGTCATTTGACTGCAGCCACGCCGGACACCACCTTTTGTTGAGCATATCGATCACAGGACTTATTCTTTGTAAACCTAGTACTTTTTTTATTGGTTTCTTTTGCCAAACTGCTAAGTTACAGAAACGTAAACACACCAACATTGGTTATAAAGCAATGTTGGGGGACAAACATGGACACACACACACACCATCATCGTTTAGTGTCCGCTTTCCATGTTAGCATTGGTTGGACAGTTCAACTGGGGTTTGGGAAGCCAGAAGGCTATACCAGGCCCAGTCTGATCTGGCAATGTTTCTACGGTTGGATGCCCTTCCTAATGCCATATATATATATATATATATATATATATCTATATATATATAAGCTTCTTTCAGTTTGCATCTAGCAAATTGACTCACAAGGCTTTGGTCGGCCCAGGGTTATAGCAGAAGACACTTGCCCAAGGTGCCAAGTAAGCAAGCTACTTAGCACACAGCCACTCCTCTCTCTCTCTCTATATATATATATATAAACATAAATATATAATATAAATCTAAAAATATATATATGTATAAGTACAATATATATAAGTATAATATATGCCTATATAAACATACATATATATTAAATATATGACATATATAAATATAACAAATATGACATAAATATAACATATCAATATATGGTAACCCCCATCACCCCCTAGCACAAAGCTGAGCCCCATCCACACCAGACTCATAGTACTGTGAACTGCATGGCCACCCTAAAATGTATCTTACTCTTTTATTAGTTTCAGTCATTTGACTGCAGCCATGCTGGAGCACCGCCTTTAATCGAGCAACTTGACCCCGGGACTTATTCTTTTGTAAGCCCAGTACTTATTCTATCTGCTGAACCGCTAAGTAACGGGGACATAAACACACCAGCATCGGTTGTCAAGCAATGCTAGGGGGATAAACACAAACACACACACACGCATATATATATATATATATATACATACGACGGGCTTCTTTCAGTTTCCGTCTACCAAATCCACTCACAAGGCTTTGGTCGGCCCGAGGCTATAGTAGAAGACACTTGCCCAAGGTGCCACGCAGTGGGACTGAACCCGGAACCATGTGGTTATATATTTATATATGTATATTTATATATATTTACATATATTTCTATATATATATACACTTATCATCATTTAACGTCCACTTTCCATGCTAGCATGGGTTGTATTTATATATATTTATATATATATATATATACACTATATATATGTATTTATATATATATAAATACGTACACCAATATATTTATATATATAAATACATATATAAAAGTGTGTATATATATATATATATATATATATATATATATATATATGAATATATATATAATATATGTAAATATATATACATATATATACATATATACATATATAAATATACATATATATACATACATATAAATATATATATATATATATGTATATAAATCTATATATACAAACATATATATGAATATATAAATATGTCAATTTTATATATATAAATAATTCTTTTATAAGTCACTGTCAACTCTATTCTTGTAAAAGAATTATTACGTACTCTACAAAAAGAGTTAAGTAATCCTTCAGTGGAATGTAAAATTGTTCTCAACCACATGATTGAGGGTTCAGTCCCATTCGTGATACCTTGGGTTAGTGTCTTGTACTATAACCCTCGAACCAACCAAAGTCTTGTGAGTGAATTTGATAGACGGAAACTGAAAGAAGCTTGTCGTATACATATATATATCTGGCAAAGGTAAAGAACACGCACACTTGGTGGTTAGGGTTTAGGGTGAGGTTTAGCGTTACGGCTAAGCCGAAAACGAGTGGTGTGCATATTCTTTACCCCCGCCTATATGTTTGTGTGCTGGTATGTTTACGTCCCCGTAACGTAGCGATTCGGCCAATGAGACTGATAAAGTACCAAGCTTTAAAAATAAGGACAGGAGTCGATACATTCGCTTAAAAATTCATCAGGGCGGTGGCCCCAGCATGGCTCCAATCTAATGACTGAAACGCTATATATATATATACACACACACTCATATGCAACAATATATTATTCCAAAGGTAATCAATACATGTATGTGTCACACAGAACATCACAGTTCTGATGTACGAGGATAAAATTATAATGGGGGAACATTCACAGAGAGAGACATAACCTCAACCATCCCCATTGCACTGGGAGTCACGGTAGCTATTGAGGACGGCCCTCACTGTGTGTATACATATATATATAATGTTATATTATATTGGGTATTAAGGTATGTGTATTAATCAGCAGGTACATTCGAAAACAAAACTTCTAGAGTAGAAATTAACTCAATTGTATAAATTCTAATTTTTATTCTATAATCGCTGTCATTACAACCAATTAATAACACTCATAATATAATTTACTCTCCGTCCTGTTTCTGAAACACTATGAATTAATAGTATATACACACACAGAAATAGATATGTGTATGTGTGTATATATATATATATATATATATATATATAGAAACAGACAGATGTGTGTCTAAAGATATACATTTTATATGTGTGTATATATATAGCAAAAACTGTCTGATGGACGGCAACGAGAAACTCAGAGTAACAGATTTTGTTGAATTTTCTGCTGCTTTAAATAAAGTATATATATATATAAATATGTATATATATATATATATATATACACACACACACGGATACACACTCGTAGAAAAATCTAAACAGTAAACTTCTGTAAGGTCTCCTCCGCAGGATAAAAGTGTGGCAAACGTTTCGGGACAAAAACAGATTATTTTCATTATTTCTTTCGTTTTTTCTAAACACCGTTATGTATCCTTTGTTTGCTTTCCTCGTGCCTCCCAGCCAGCAAAAAAATACTCCAATTAGACGGCGATGTCGATGATGATAGTATCGCGTGGACATCTTGCAAGTTTACACCCAACCAGAAAGAAAACAACTTGTTATTTATATAATTACACCAGGCAGATTACAGACAACTCACCACACAAACGAACGATAGTCGATTACGAAATATGGATGGCTAGAAAGGATACTACAGCAATATGTAGCCAGGCGTAGTGGTAGTTTATAGAATAATTACTTCGCAATTAGATTTCACTTTATTTCTATTTTCGTTTTGTTGGTTTAATAACTTCTTTTTATTGTTATTCCTGCTTGTTTTATTTCGTCTTATAAGGATTATCTACGTGTTAAAAGTAACAAGGATGTCGGGCAGAGATAAGAATTAGCTTCAGCAGAGATAATCTTTCGTATAATAAATGCTTCAGTATATGCATCCATAGATATACATGTATGTACATTGTTTATCATACTTGCACACATGAGTGTGCGTGTATACAATTATATATAAATATTTACACACAAATATAATCGGTTAGAGATACTGAAATATATACAAGCATTTATTATGGCTAACGAATCGTTAATAACGATCATTATAATTGCTTGTACATTCGAGTGTGTGTATATTATTATGTTCATCGCATTTTTCAATCCTTACTATTAAACCAGAACATATATATCCATACATATAACTATGTGTACGTCTTACATAGATTTATGCATAAATAAATACATATATACCTATGTGTACACGTATTTTTAGGTTATAGAGACATGCATTACATATAGACGGTATGTATATTCGTATTGTGTATATGCATGTCTATAATTTAACGGTGATTTTAATATGAGGAAAACATCAATCACAGTTCAATTTTGTCCAACGTAGACGTATCTCTTATCAAGGTGGACACAAGTTTAAGATGTTTCGGGTAGAGACTGAGACGGGTATATTTGGGTTTTATTGAAACAGTTGATCGGTTCAACAACAAACTAATGGACTTTAAGATTACTCCTCAACGATTCATTTGTCTACTCTATTTAATTTTAGAGGAGAAAAAAAACTTGAAAGGGGAATTAAAATAAATAATTTAGCATACCCACTACCAACTAAACGAAAACACCACCCCACTCGTAAAGAGAGAAAAAAAATACCCCACGCCCTATATATATGCTCCGTAAAAACCTGGAATCATGAGAATTAAACGATGTATGAACGAAAAAGTAGAAATTAAACAGAGTAAAAATAAAATATAATCCATTCTGTTGTTTTTTTACTCACTCTTTTTAAAAACTTGGGGGGAAAAACCAGCTCATAAAAATCGGCGGAAGTAGATTTGTGGATGTGTGCGATAAGAAACAAGAGACACGCATGCGCAGCGACCTTTCGTTGGTTCTGTTCTTTCGTTATTTCTTTCTTTTTCTCTCTCATTCACTTAGCCTTTCTCTCTCTATGTATATACTTCTCTGTCCTTCTTTTAGCCTTTCTCCCTCTCTCACTCATTCATTCACACTTTCAGTATCTCTCTCTCTCTCTCCTTCTCTTTCATTACTCTGCTTTTTCTTTTTCCCCTCTCATATTCAAGCAATCTCTTTCTTTCCTTCTCCTCTTTAATAATTTCTCCGAATCTCTTTTCTCCGTCTCATTCTTTTTAATCTATCTAAACTCCCCTTCACTTTACTGTTTCTTTCACCACCCCTCTATATGTACTCTTAATCGTTTCTCCTCTCTCCGCTACTCCTCTCTATCTGTTACATTTCTATCCCTCTCTCTCTGTCTCCCTCTTTGGCGCTCGCGCGCGAGTACGACCTGACCTAGGCGAAGCGTCTCCATGTACTTCCGGGTCGCCGGAGCGAAACGGGAAGGTCGGTCGCTCGCTTTTGGTCGGCGATTACGGTCAGTCGGCTGGTTGGTTGGTTTTGGTTTAGATTTCGTTCGGGTTTTTCTGTGGTTAGGTTAGGTTTGTTTGTTTGTGTGTGTGAGAGAGAGAGAGAGAGTGTGTCTTGGTTGTGTTGCTGTGTTTTTTTTTCTTTCCCCCTCCTCTTTCTTCTCCTTCCTCTTCTTTTTTCTTCTCCGTTTCTGTGGGAGGAAGGAGGGAAGAAAGAAAGAAAGAGCGAGAGAGGGCCGAATGAAAGAAGGTGAGGGAATAGAGACGGCTTAATGGTTAATGGTTAAACGTTAACAAAAAGGAAAAAAAAAAAAAAAGCAAACAGAAAAAGACAAAGTGCGAAGCAGTAAGACACATGCGGTTCATTTAAAATTATTATTACCCATAGACCTCCTTCACATCGCTTTGGACGGTTGTTTCATATACTTTTTTTGGTCGACAATGCCTAGAAGAAAACAGAACTGCCCTAAACGTTTGAAATGTAAGTACGTTTACCATATATCATCATAATGTTCGTGTGTTCATTTTGCCCTTGTGGCTAATAAACGGAGAATTCTTTTTATTATATTATTAGAAAACATTAAAGAAAATATTAATATAAAGTAATAGTATGTGTTGTGGTTTTAATTTTTTTTTTTTTACATATTCCTCATTTATATTTTTACTGTTTTCTTTTTTTTTTTCTCTTCGTTTCTTAATTGCCTTTTTAGCGGTTGTTATTATTAGTTGTTTGTCGTCAAATTGTTTTCATAATTTATTGGGAAAGGCATGAATGTCACACGAGCAAAGTTGCCCCTCGTCCACGTAAATTCTGGCGGGTGACACATGCCGATGTAGAAAAAAAAAGAAAAGAAAAAGCAAGCAAGCAAACAAATAAAACATTTTCATATTTTAGAATATTTGCATCTTTACCGTTTCTTGTTTGTGGGGGGGGGGGGGGGTGGAGGTCTTTCCATCCTCATTTTATCGTTTTTTTATTGCCTTTTTTTTTTCTCTTGTGCACTCCGTTCCATTTCACGTCATGCAACATTCATGTATTTCTTATATATATATATATATATATATATACACCCATGTACACAAACTATATGTATATAGTAACACATTGTGTAAGCTATCTGTCACTAAGTTTGCATGCATACACAGCCACCCCTGAAACCACCCAATATTTATAAGGGTGTGAGCTTGTGGTTGTTTCTGTAGGTGTGCACCCCAGACACACACACACACACACACTTAATGAAAGGGTGTATATTGCTGTCATATCGTTATTATACACATACATATAAATGAAGAATTTGCCATCGCGCTTCATTCACACAACACACACACACACACCTCTTTCTGTGTGTGTGTGGTTAAGAGGCATACATATGTTGGTTTATGTTTATTTTCATGGTTTAGCGTGATGGTGTTGGCGTGGAATTTGTTCTTTGGTTCCACCACTACCAGCATCATTATCATCATCATTAGCACCACCCTGTCTCCCTTTACACCTTGAAGCTTTGTTGTCTATTATTTTTATTTACCTTTATATATCATCTTCATATACATTCTTGCGTCTTGTTGCTTAACACCCAACAGATCTGTCAACAGAATCAAAGATCTCTTACCATTTTTTTGTACTTGTTTTTTTATGTTTTTTTTTCTTTCTTTGAGTTTTTTTGCTTTGTATTTTACTGAATTTTGTTTGCTTTTTTCGAAATTATCTTGGCGGGTAGTGATGCGATGACGATGTTAGGCATGTGATGAAATTTGTGGGTATTTTTGTTCTAAAATGTTTGGTCGTGGGTATTATCATTTCCGCTGTCCTTATAAGCTCGCTGTCTATCTATCTATCTATCTATATACATGTGTGTGTGTGTGTGTATGAGAGAGAGAGAGAAATTGAAGTTTGTATTTGTGCTTTTTATTTTCTTCTACACTTCTGCGGTTTATTGTTTCTATGTGTGTGTGTATCTGACAGGCATTGTTGTTTGTTTATTTACTTATTTGTTTCTGCTCCCAGTGAGTGTGTGTGTGATCTGGCATGATTATTTGTTGTTGGCGGGTGGTGGTGATGGAATGACTGAAGATTCTTAAACACGCACTTGCTGGCTGACTGCTGTGGCAGTAGTAGTAATAACAGTGTGTAAGTGTGTGTGTGTGTGTATCATACACACATATATATATATATATATATAGATAGATAGAAAGATAGATAGATGTCTATGCGTGTGTGTCTGTCTGACAGTTAAACTGACATGTCCACCCTGTACCATTATTCGAATTGCTGTGCTGTAATACACGCACCCTTATTTATCATTTTCTTTTCACTTTGGAGACATAGGATACTTGTGTGTGTATACAGGAATACACGACAAGCTAGATAATATGCTCCTTAGTTTTCCGGGTTTTTTATTTTAGTTTGTTTTGGCTATCACATCTAAAATCTCAAACCATACCCGCACACATACATGTGTGTGTATATAAATATATATGTGTGTATGTATATATATATATATATATATATATATATATACACACAAACACATATAAGAGCAGTGTGCTCGTGTGTTGCATTTAAGTGAAACAAATTGCTTGTTTCACCGTATGTCTTTGATTTCCAAATTCTCACACATGTAATCCGTTGCAAATCCTAAATACACACACTCGCACACGACGTATGTGTGAACGGATTTATGTATGTATGTGTTGATGGATGGATAATATGGGTATGTACTGAGTGGTTGAAATGTTATTTTTTCGCTGACATCATATTCACATATAACATCCACGCTCGCGCCAATACTTCGATGCTTTTCGACACCCTTCTACATACCGTCAGCATTAGCATCATCATCGTTGTCATTAGAATTTGTTTTTGTATTGCATTATCCTTCAGATTACACTAACACCTCGAAATTTCTTCTTCAGTTTACAGACTTTAACAATGTGTTCATCTGTGTGTGTGTGTGTGTGATTCCTATCTGCTTCTCCGGCCCTTTATAACAGCAACAACCACCAATAAATAGTCAACGTGAACCTTTTTTTTGTTGTTGTTTCTCTACGTGATCGCTCAACATGTTAAAAATGGCAGTTAAATTACCCCCTAATTCACACACACACCCCCACCTTTATATACAAGGATGTATACACGCATTAGGTGATACGAGATAGCCGTTGAGATGGTAATGTTCGTTAAGAAAAAGAGGCAGGTTTGTCGTGGTTGGAATACCTTTGCTTGTACGACAAAACGACCAATAAACCATTTTACTCCTTTATTCTCTTGCACACACACACACACATTATAGTCCGTCTTCTTAACCCCTTACCTGTGTATAGCATACTGCTGACATCCATCCATCATTCATTTCTAATCTATCTACATTTCCTTTATTCAACAAACACACGTACACATCTTATCTGTCTGTCTGTCTGTCAATGTATTACATTCCTAACTAAGATAGCTAGCTAGCTATTTAGCTATTTATTATGTTTCCCTTGATTTTTATCTATCTTACATTGCTGTGCTATGTACACTCATTATGTATATATTACACTTCATGTGTATATATATATATATATATATATTTGTTTGTACGTATGCATAAACATTATACATGCATAGATATGTATCATATCTCTGCATCATATCTCTGCCTTCTCTCTATCTATCTATCTGTATACATACACTTCGTTTTGTTTATATGCATAAACTGTATCTCATCGGTCTATCTATTTCTCTCATATATATATATAAATATATTATATATATATATATATATAATACACGTACATACATCCATACAGGTGTATCTACAAGCACACAAGTATATCTGCATCGTATACCATGTGTATATATGCATATTTATAGGTGTTCTTCGCATACACACACACTCACACACGACTGACGGAGAGAGATAAGGGTGATCTCTAATTTTCGTTATGCACTGTTTGTCTATTAATTTTATATATCTGTCAAAACCACTTATTTATTTTGCTGTTTATCAATATCTCGGAATATACCTATCTAACTCTATTTGTCTTTCTCTGTCTTATCTTTTTCTGTCTGTCTCTCTCTCTCTATCTCTCTTTCCTATTGATACATCGTCTATTTTTTTTTTTTTCTGCATGCCCGTCCGTCTATCAGTCAGTCAGTCTGTCTGTCTGCCCATCTTGATCGATTACTCTTTGGTTGTCAGCTCTTACACAATCTGAGAGAGAAAGAATGGTTCGTCTGTATGTGTGTGTGTGTATTACAGCAGGCAAAGACCTTCTAGGTCCATTCTTCCGCCTGCTTGTCTTGTGGAGTGCGTGTGTGCGCGTCGCTGTCACTCAAAGAAGCGTCACTGTTGGCAGCAAGCTTCTCTCGCTTTAAAAACCACCATCATAAGCAGTCCCTTTATAACCAGGCCTTTCACGGCCATTCTCGCACTTGTATATCCACCCTTCTCACTTTTCTCTCTCTCTCTCTCTCCTCCCTCGTGCACGCTTACAAATAAATACCAGTTACATATAAATATATATATACCCAGTTTTGATCTGGGTAGAAGCCTATAATTCAAAAATGGATTCGTACAACTATTACGTAGAGTATATATTTTGTGATAGCGGGATGCCAAACATATATATATAAAGGCATATATATATATATATATATATATATATATGTATATAATATATATATATATGTGTGTGTGTGTGTGCATGTATGTATATATGTGTGTATAATAAGTATACGTACGTATAACTGTATATATATATATAACACACACACACATTCGTTGACTTCACTATTTGATCCACGTTAAGCCAGCTTTGCGAGCCAACGAAGCAGGTCTGAAAGTGTACCCTTCTCGACAGGCTGGACATATCTGGACAGATCAGATAATGTTGTCCCGAAAGTCCCTGACAGCCCTAAAGAGCCGTGAAGGTCACGACTGGAATGCCTTTAACCGTAGTTCTTGCTCGATCTGTTTTCAAATGGGGCTAAACAAGCTTAACGTAAACACCCACGTTTTGCTGTTCTGGTGTAGATATAACCTGTACGCGTTTACACACAAACATGCACATATAACATTGTGTACATGCACGCGGACGTGCAAATACTAGGAGTATATATATATATATATATATATATATATATATATATGTGTGTGTGTGTGCATGCTAACGCGCTACACTTTATTAGGAGCCTCTATCTAAAGGCGCGAGTTTCGAGAAATAGCTGCCAAAAAGTCCCTCAAATTACACCCTGTCGTGTTGAAAAAGAGAGAACAACACATTGGAAAATACAGTCCATAGATACAGAATCCAAGATAAAGATGAGATGGCCATGGCCGGAACATTACTGTTTAGATTTTGTTGACCATGGGCTAAACTGCATACGGATAGATAGATAGATAGATAGATAGATAGATAGATAGATAGATAGATAGATACACACACACTAAGATCGCTGTTGCATTTTGTTTGGTAATTGTTGCTGTAGATATATAATCTGTGGAAAAATCAATTTTCAAACCGTCCAAACTTAAAATCAGGAATGAAACATCCTCCACCCTTACTCAATTCTCATAAATTCTTAATATGAAAAACGATAGCAGCAATAACAATAATAATTATTATATATTTTTATTTATTTATTTACCGACCAAGCGTACAATGGACATAAACGACGTTTGTATATCTATCTATCTGTCTGTCTGTCTATCTATCCATCTATATATTTATAATCTTAACACTTGTCATTGTGTGTGTCTACCATAACATGGGCATCAAATAATCTACATATATTTAATTATATTAATTGGTTGAAGAGGTGAATGACACATATGCATGTGTGCTTGTGTTGTGTGTATATATATACAGACATCTATCTCTGCACTCGCGTGTGTACATACTATGTATGTATCTACATATATTCTCTGTGTGTGTGACTGCGATCTAATCGCTGGATTTAAATTAAAAGTCATTTGTGTTTATAGCATTGTAATTTCATAACACACACACACCATATACATACATACATACAACTGTGAAAAATGGTTTTTCAACAGTTGTTAACTCTGATAATGTGAAACTCGGAGTAGAAGTGTTGAAAACCCACCCTTCCCTCTCTTGGATTGAGTACCATTTCCCTTTCGTTTGTATTAACGATATATATGCATATAGATATGTGTATATATATATATATATATGTGTGTGTGTGTGTGTGTGTGTGTATACGGGTACGTATAAAAGCATGGAAGTGTGCATTTTACAAACGTTTACCCACCAAAGTACATGTGAGTACTTTTCTTTCGTTTGTTAGTCTGTGTTTGTAGTAATTGGGCACACGGTTGTGTATGCAATTTCTCGAAAAAGTAGTCAAAAGAGTACGGCAGAGTAGAATTGGTATCTGATTTGAACTTATTATTCTATCTCCTCTGTTTGTTTATCTACCTCAGTTTCCTGTCCCCGAATCTCAGAGAATACATAACATAATATGCTAGCTTGGAAAACGGACGTTAACTGAGGATTGATATGAGTGTATGTGTCTGTTATGTACACGCACGTGTGTGTATATTATGTTTGTGTATGTTGTTATTTAATATACAATAAACAGATAAATAACTCTGCTCTTAATCAGAGGCGGCGGTTTTGCTGTTTTGTTGCCAGGTTTTGGCAGAAAAAAAAGAACCTGGTGTTTGGGGTATTAGTATTTTGTATTAGAGTATCTGTAATCTGTCATTGAGTACGCCCGTCTCGTTTTCCACATAAGTCAAATCACACACTCACTCATTCACACGCTGAGGCCACCACGAAATATGTTTGCTGCGTAAGATCTGTGAATTAACGTGTCCAAAGCCTTATGTACCTCGTGTACACACATTATCACCAACCAACTCACCGCTGTTTCATAGTACTTATTATTATTATTATTATCTTTACATCACCCCCCCTTCCTGATTCTGCCATTACCATGCTGACTGATGGGTGGTGACTTCGCCATTCCGATGTTTGATGGTATTGGTGAATATGCTGGTGGGGTACATTATTATTGTTATCGATGGTGGTGGTGGTGCTGTTCTTTTAGCTCCGGTGTAAACGCTGATGGAGCAGGTAGGCCGCGTGATCGAAAATATTCCACCCACGACCAGCCCGCCTGTTTTAAATTCCTGATAGTATATCAGACGGTGCACTGATTATTCAATAAGGTCTTGTCTTAAAATAAAAAAGGGAAAGAAAGTAAAGACTTTATAGAGTAAATTTAGGGGTAGATTTTTGGCTTCGTGTTTCTTGTTCGTCGACCGGACACGTTGCTTTTCCTTCGTTGGTTCGGTATTGTCATTGCGGTTGCTGAGCAGACCTCAATCGTCAAAATCGTTTCCTCAAAATCCATTTCGTCCTTTTTTTATATATACTTATTGTTTCAGTCCAGGGTAAGTGTATCCCAGACTTCATTATCCAATGTAATCGTTTCTGAGACGGTCGTGACGTGGTTTCGGAGAGATCTGGCTACTGTTTCTAGCTGGTCTACCCTTCCACTGTGTAGAGAGGTTCCTCTGCTGGTTTGTTTGTTGTGGTGATGGTGGTGGAGTGATGATGATGATGGTATCGTTGTTGTTCTAAATACATAAACTAAACCCTTCTTCCTTCCTTTTTTTTTTTCTTTCCCTTCTCTCACATTTTCCTTTTTATTTCCCTCTCACTAACATACGCACACAGACATTCCCTCTCTCTGTCTCTTTCATTAAATTATACATACAATTTATTTATTTAATGTCTTCCTCACAATCATCTTCCCTCTCTTTTTAATTTCTCACCTCTTAATACGTCTATTTTTGTCACCAATTTCTTTTTCGTCCCTCTCTTTCTCTTGCTTATACACACACACACACCACACACACACCCAAAGTAACCACTTCGTTCCACTGCTGTCCATATTCCTGTCAACTCCTTCACCGTTTTTGCAATATCTGGTTCACTGTATCTCTCTCTCACTCACTCCAGATATTTATTTTAAACCCTGGCTCTCTCACTCTTTCACTTGTTTACGTGTGTATATGACTATCGATATCTTGTCACTCAAGCTCTGTCACTCTTTCCAGTCTGTCTGTTTGTCTTAATCAAGCCTGTCTTTGCCACTATAGCTGCTGTTCGTCTCTCACAATATCTTTCCGTCCTTCCTTTCATTTTTCACTATCAATCTATCTATCTGCTTTGTTTGCTTATTTATTACATGTCAATCTAGGTCTGCCTTTCCATTCTTTATCTATCTATCCATCCATCTATCTATCCATCCATCTATCTATCTATCCATCTATATATCTATCTATCTATCTATCTATCCAGCTCTATATCTATCTATCTGTCTATCTATCCATCTCTATATCTATCTATCTGTCTATCTATCCATCTCTATATCTATCTATCTGTCTATCTATCCATCTCTATATCTATCTGTCTGTCTATCTATCCATCTCTATATCTATCTGTCTATCTATCCATCTCTATATCTATCTGTCTATCTATCTCTCTATCCATCTATATATCTATCTATCTATCTGTCTATCCATATATCCCTGT
This sequence comes from Octopus sinensis, assembly GCF_006345805.1. Taxonomy (NCBI): domain Eukaryota; kingdom Metazoa; phylum Mollusca; class Cephalopoda; order Octopoda; family Octopodidae; genus Octopus; species Octopus sinensis. Next base: position 49,954,519 of record NC_043002.1, on the reverse strand, counting down.
GTTCGTGCCTCTTTCTATTTATCTCTATCCGTGCTTCTATCTATCTATCTATCTATATATATATATATATATATATATATATATATATATATATATATACGTGCTTCTACCTATCTGTCTGTCTAGCTATCTGTTGTTTTTTTCTCAATGTCTATCTAGCTATCTGTTTCCTATCAATCTACATAGGTTTTTATGTGTCCGTTGTCTCTATCGATTTTATCCTACCTATCAATCTATCCATTATCCTTTATAGCCATCCGTTTATCTATCCTTTCATCCATTATTCCTATCCGTTGATCTATCCTTCCATGATATCACAAACACACACACGCACACATCTATGTATGTATATATGTTTGTTTGTTTGTCCGTTCGGTCGTTTCTCCTATCCAACCATTTACCTATCTATTATTGTTCCATTCCCTCTCAACCTTTATACATTATTCCTTTATGCATACTGCTTCCTTCCCTCACTATTTTTTCTCCATTTCAGTTTTACCACTTTCTTCATCAACAGGGCTATAAGCAATTTCCCCATCAACTGTTGTCTGTCCATATCTTGTCAGTCATCTTATGTCGCTATCCTCCTTTAACTCTCTCTCTCTCATTTTCTTTCTCCCTTCTACCTTTCTCTCTTTCTATCTCTCTCTCTCTCTTTCCCCTGTCTCTGCTTGTCTGTCTTCTTCTCTTTCGTATTATCCTTGCCATGCTGTCATCTGTTCTTTCACTCCTTTCTTGGCACTAACTAGTCATTCTTGTCAGTCAGTGTTATATCATTTTCTGCTGTCCTATGGCGCTGTATTTCTTCACCCATCTCTTTCTCCTCTTCATCGACTACTGTCCATCTCTTGTCAGTCATTGTCGCTATCTGCTGACATCATCTCTCTCTCTCTCTCTCTCTCTCTCTCTCTCTGCATACATATGTGCGTGTATATATATATCTGTCCACTTTTCATTTTCCGTCAGTCTTTCTATGTCTCTCGTAATCTTTCTCTCTTTTCACTCTCCATGTCCTAACACCGTTCTCTTGTTCTCTTTACTATGTTCTTAGGTTATCTTCTTTCCCTAGAGTTTACCTTTCTCTCTTTCTCTCTCTCTCTCTCTCTCTCTCTCTATATATATATATATATTATATATATATATATATATATATTATATACTCTTTTTCCCACCTTGTTCACATTTGTGTAAACTCCGGTATATATTATATACCGGAGTTTACACAAATGTGAAACAAGGTGGGAAAAAGAGTACTCAAATACCAGGGGTAGAGTAATATACTGCTTTTAAATAAAGCATATATATATATATATATATACATACACACGTGTGTGTATGTATCGCTAGGTAACTATATTTCAATGTATATCCGTATGCATGTATTATCCGTTTATACATATATGTGAGTGTGTGTATTGGTATGTATATCTATGTTTATATGTGTGTATGCATTTTGTGTGTTGTATGTATGTCATAAAATATAAACACACTCATCCACTGCTGATCGCCTGCTATCAGTCATTTTCTGACAGGTACTTTTTCTTCTTTCCTCTTCCTCACTCACCCTTGTGCACCTCCTATCCTTTCTCTTCTCTTCCTTCTCTCTACTCTCTCTCTCTCTCTCTCTCTCCCTCTACGCACAACTATAGTTCCTCTTCTTCCAATCTCTCTCGTTGACTCCTTTCGTCTGTCTTCTCTTTTCCTTTCTATTTTGCAACATTACATATATCTCATTCTTTCTTTTAACACACACTCTCATCTTACATACACATAAATAAATATATATATATACATACATACATACATATATACACACATATAATCCCTCATTCTTGTCCCTTACTTACACATACACCCTCTCCATCTCTATCGGCTTCCACTGTTGCCAATCTCCCATCAATCTCTTCTATCTCATTTACACTTGTTCTCCTCTTACTCTCTCTCTCTCTCTCATATCCTCTTTTCCTCTCTATTTCTCTTACTATAAGTCTTTGTCAACCACTGGCACATTCTCATGTTTCTCTCTATCTAACCCATCTCTTGTATTTCTAACATATAACTGTCCATCTCTTGTCACCCCTCTATTCTTCCTATCTTCTTATCTAATCTCATGTCAAGTCTATTCTGTCTCGTATCAATCCCCATGTTTTTCTATGCTTTTTCTCACTTCCCTCTCCTTCTTTCCCTGTCCCACCACGCTCGTATCATTTTTACTCTATCTCCACATTCCTTTCCCTCTTGATCCCTCTCTTTTCTAATTCTTACTACTCTCAGCCAACCCTCTATGTACAGTTTGTCTATCTTAATCCGTTCGACATCAACGACTAATTCATCTCGTGTCATTCCTTTTCTCTTTTCCTTCCTTCCTTCTTTCTTACTGTATTCTTCCATTCCTCTCTTCCTCTTATTAGATGTGCGCGCGTGTGTATGTATGATCGCCATCCCTTGTAACAATCATTTTAATATATACAATCACTCCAATTCAACGGCTGTCCATCATCTTCCATGACAACCTTCACTCACACACTCACTCACTCACTCTCTATTCCTTTCTCTCAACTGCTTATCGTCTGCTGTCATTCTGTCACTAACTTTCTGCTTTTCCCCTTGACACACACATGTTTCTATCTAGTTCTCTCTCTCCTGTCCTCCTCTGTTCTTTCGCCCTCTCACATGTATATATCTTACTTCACCCATTCGCTCACTCACTCCTTCAGTGTCTTTCTTTTCCTCCATGTGCTGATCGTCTGCTGTCAGTCATTTCCTATCACTATTACGTTGCACCTCTCTCAATCTTACAGTCACTCACCCTCCTTTCTTTTCTCTTCACTAACTTATTCTGTCTTTCTTCTTTTCTCCCTCACTCATATTGCCTGGCTTCGCTCCTTCACTCACTCAAGCTGTCTTTCTCTTAGCTGCTGATCGTTTGCTGTCAGTCAACTCCTGTCACTGTTACTTTTTACTCTTCTCAATCTCACTCTCACTTCCTCCGTCTCTCTCTTTGATTGATTCTGTCTCTCTTTTTTCTCCCTCACTCACGTGTCTTCTTTGGCTCATTCATTCTCTCACTCACAATTTCTTTTCTCAATAGCTGATCGTTTGCTGTCAGTCACCTCCTGTCACTATCACAAACTCTCCTCGCTTTCCCTCTCTATCTCTCTTATTTTTCTCACATAAATCTTATTTCACTCACCCACTCTTCTTCATCCATATGATCGTCTTCTGTCACTGTTACTCTTTCCATACACCATTCTCTCATTTTCATCTCTCTGACCTTATTGTCTCTCTCACTATACTGTCTCACTCTCTTTTTCTGATCATATATATTTATTACAACTTGTCAAATTCCTTCACTTTCACGCGCATACACAATTCTTTCCTCGTCAACGTAAAAATGTCTTTTCATTTTCTGTCCTGCCCCTCTCTGCTCCCATTCTCTTCTATTCTGTTTGCTTAACTCATTCTCTCTTTTTCATAATCCGTTTTTATTGTATACCCACCTTTCTTTCATTTCATTTTTTTTTTTATGAATACTTCTCGAATTTCTTGTATGTATACATCCCTCCATACATGTGTGCGCGCACAATACGTCTACAACAGAAGATTGGGTGATGACAGCTGGAATGTCTTCTCAATCAGGGTTGACCTCAGACTAACAGCAACTATAATATATATATATATATATATATATATATATATATATATATATATATATATATATATATATATATATATATATATATATATACACACACACACACACACACACACACATAAATGCAAAATATAGACAATACGTATTTTTACTTCGTGCAAACATTATCAATACTATGAGGAGAATATACAGATATATTTATTATACCAAAAGTTAAGAGTCTGCTCTAAACTTCTCCCTTGGCCTTTTTTCGACTGAACAGCCAAGGGTGAAACTAAGGATACACACACACACACACACGTTGATATCGAACAGTGGGAATGACTGCTCAGCACTGCATTGGCGGGTAAATATTCTTTATTCGTGGGGTAGCCAGACTCCGATTGGTTTCATATATATATATATATATATATATATATATATCGGTGTTGTCTCAAAAAGGGTGTTACTCAGTGAATCGACTAACAGACATAAATAAAACCACCGGACTGAAATTCTTACTAATGTCGATGTGATCGGCTTCGAAACCATTTCCCTACCTAGCAATGGCCTCGTCTGTACAATAATTGAAACCAGTAAAAATAATAGTGCGGTGGGGGTGGGGGTGGATTTCTGTATATGTTAAGAGAGGACAAAATTAGAGAGCTCATTGTGTCTTTAAATCTGAAAACTGCATCTCTGTCAATAAAATCCGGTAATCTTGTCTGCTAGATCTTCACCGGGAACGAAAGATTTATACGCGTGCGGTTGGCTGTATGTGTGTATTAGAAAGCGAAATAGATAACTGATTTCTAGTGTCAACTGTTTCAAATCACTCAAAGTTGTGTTAGTGTTTTTATGTATTTATGTATATCATTTTCTGTCTCCCGCTCTCTCTCTCTCTCTCGCACACACAAAGATTCCAAGGTTCAATTCTCTCTCATGCCGTTTTCCAAAGCGCTTGTCTATTAATTGCCTGATTACCAAAATTCCTGTTCTCTAATTCTCCTCTATTGTCAGTTAGCGGATGGTCAGCTCTTGATTGGTATCTGTTGATCTCAAATTCAGCCAGTTGACTCTAATTACCGCATAAGTGTACGTTTATTACTGTAATGTTTTGATACACACACATGCGTACAGGTGTGTCGTGGATTTTGGCCGTTGTACGGTACCTTAAATTGTCAAATCCCCTTTTCCTTACAAGTGACACAGCTACGGCTACGGCAAACACACATACAAAGCGACTGCCTTGTGCAGTCTGCACACCCGTACATTAACCACTGCAGATATGCACGCACAAATACGCGCGCGAATGCACAACTTGTATATGCTTAAAAAGTCCGCTCTGCCGCCACGTGTTACTGAGTTAGATCTGATATCGCGACACCTTGCTTTTTAAGTGCTTTCTGTCTGTCTGTTGCAGCCTCCGGTTAACTAATGCCTTTGTGAATTGGTGGGGGGGGGGGTGAGTAGCTGGTACGCGTGCGGAAACCTTCGCGCGCGCGAATGTGCGTTAATTTTTACCGGTGTGACGTCGTGCTTAAAAGCGTAAGTCGGCGGGCGATTCGATATTTACAGACCGATAAAATAAAGGTACCAGGATGGATGAAATGGGTGCTGGGGGTCGATTAAAAAAAATTCTTGAAGGTAGTTGTCCAGTGACTGAAACTAGTGTAAGAAAACCTAAAAGTATATATGGAATAAATGTCTGTGTCAGTGATATATACTTTTACATCTTATATATATATATATATATATATATATATATTACATGTATTTATACAGACATATCTGCACACATACACACCAGTATAGTTCTTCGGTGCACCTCTGCTTGACAATTAGAACATGTGTTTCTATCTCTATATCGTTGACTAACCACAGCATCAACTACAAACACCTAGACTTTGCGCCTCTCTCTCACACATACAATTCTATCTTCATCTCTTTTCAGATCTATCAACTTTCTCTTCCTTTTCTTTCACGTCTTTCTCCATACCCTTACTATCTGTTCTCTCTTTCTTGTTCTCTCTCTCTGCTATCAATTCTCTCCCCACCCCTTCTCCCATTATAATCATTTCTATCTTCCCTTATTCTCCCCTCAGTGTCTCAATTCTGTTTTCCTTTGCTCTCCATTCTCTACGTCAAATCCCCCTTCTCTCTCTTTGTCTCTCTCCTCTCTTCACTACTGTAAACTTTAGTTTTTACTCTCCTCTACTGAGAATTCTCTCTCTCTCTAACACACACACACATATATATATATATATACAAGTACACATTTATAACTTTGGGTGCACTCAGGTCCGAGAGGCTGAGCTTGGGAACGTGGAAATACATATGTCACCCTTCTCCCTGAACTGAAAAACCGGGGAATGCCGTAACCCCGCATAAATATTACTTCCATCACTGCGACCCGTCCGTCTGTCTGTCTACCTATTTATTTTTCTCTCAATGTCTATCTAGGTATCTATTTCTTATCAATCTGTACTGGTGTTTATATGTCCGTGGTTCTATCGATTTATCATCAATTTGTTCATTGTTCCTTACAACCATCCGTTTATCTATCCGTTCATCAAGTATACCTATAATTATCAGTCAGTTTATCTATCTATCTGTCTGTCTGTCTATCTATCAAATCTGCTCCTAGTCAAAGCATCGTTGTATTAAAGATCTCCTTGTTGGCCGAGAGCTTCGATACCCGTCTACTAATGCCTGAAACCAGGTTTCTAATAACTGCAGGTGGGAGTATTTTGAGCTCTTGTGAATATATATACTGTTTTTTTCATTAGGCTTCCTATACGGGTAGTACTTGCCCGTGTTCAGGTCTAAGGTTACGTCAAAAAAAAAATCGATCGTAGTCAGGTTGGTAGCAACCGTTATGGACAAGCCTGCTTGCCTTTCTATCTACATATCTATCTATCTATCCATCCGTCCCAAATATTTTTGTTTAACATCTATCATTTTGCCAGTTTCTCATCACCTTCATTGAGGCCACCAACAACTGTAGGCCCTTCACCTTCACAGCTTTACGTCTTTCATAATAGTCTATCTATTTCTTTTTATGCTCGCCTACAAAGATATTTGTCTCTATTTCTATGTTCCTCTGTTCCACCTACACAGATATTCTCCACACATCAATCATTTTGTCCTACAATCTCTCCACTTCTGTCAGTCTTTCACTATCACTACCCCTTTCATTCTCACATATTCCTTCTGTCAGTTCCATAGTTGCTTATCTTTACCTCTCCTCTTCCTCTCTCATTATGTATCTATCTACTTTGAATGACCAATTCTCTTGATAGTCTCTACCCGTCTTCTGTCTATCTCGAATTTGTCATACTCACGCTCTTCACTTCAAATACTGCACTTACACTTCCTTTCACCCAAGCTTTCCTCTTTATACATAGACACACACACACATATATATATATCTTGTGTCGGACCGTAACAATGCAAGAAGATACAAAGTAAACTACGAAAGGAAAACAAAACAAAGTTGCAATTATACCTTGTATTTCTATATAATATAATATAATGAAATTATTGTATACAGTGCTCAGGTGCACCACAACTTGTGGGGTTATGACCTCTTATTCAGGACATTTTGGAAAAGTCGATATATATATATATATGTGTGTGTGTGTGTGTGTGTGTGACTTACTAAGTCTGATCCTCACATATCACCTTATTTTTATAAGTTATCTCTCACCGCTTTCTCTATCTTTCGGTAAGTACAACCAGCATTCTGTCAGTATTTATCTGCAGAGTATATATTCTATTATATATATATATATATATATATAATTGTGTGTGTATATATAATCTGTCAAGATTCTGGTTGTGAGATATACAGTATATGATATTGACAAAAGAACTCCAACAAGCAAGCACTTGACTGATTGATTGATTAACCAAACTCTTAATCAATCGTGTCGTTCATTTGTTAAATAGTTGACCAAAGATAATGAAAAGAAGTGAATAATTACTAGTGCTTGTGTTTCTTGTTGATAAAACAAACCTCCCGAGATATCAACTTCTTTAATACACTGATTTTATTTTAAGAATCTTAAAATAATTAAAACGATTTTCATTATATATATATATAATTTCCTTGCATGGCTGTCTGGTTTAGAAGCTCATTTTGCAACCATGTGGTTTCGGGTTCAGTCTCATTGCGTGGCACCATGAGCAAGAAGAGTCTTCTATCATGGCCCCAGACCGGCTAATACCTTGAAAATGAATTTGGTTGAGGGAAACTGTGTGGAAGACCGTCGTGTGTGTATATGTATATCTTTTTTCCGGGGTATCGCTTGACAACCGGTGTTGGATTGTTTACGTTCCCGTAACCTAGCTGTTCGGCAAGAGTGACCGATAGAATAAGTCCCTTCAAGGTGGTGCCCCAGCAGGACCGTATTACAATGACTGGAATTATAGTCCTTTATGTTTGTTTGTTTTGGAACTATGGCCTGAAGTGTGCAAACGCACACGCATTCAGACAACCGTGCATTATATTCAGATAGTACTTAAGGATAGGTGTCGATAAATATCTAGATGTTCGTCCTTCCGCTCTGAGATCCTGTGTATTTCTGCTACAGACCTCAGGTTGACCCAACCTGAATGGATTTACATAGACGTTAAACGTTAACTGGAAGGCATCGGACGAGCTGTATTTGTAATTCAAAGGGCCCAGTCCTGCTTCAAACTGATACATAAATTCTGCCTGAAGTGGAATACTCGACCACTTCTGTTGAGGAAACGAAAGGGAGTAGTTGGCGGGACCATCTATTTACATTTTTACTTGTATATTATAGGTTTCAGACGTGGACGTGTGCTTGAGGATCTCATAGGGCCAGTTACTCGGCTTCCATATAACTGAGATCACAACATTCCCCTGAACGAGACACCAGTCCGCCGCAAGAGTACTCATTTACAGCAACGTGAAATGAAGTGGTTTGCTCTTGAATACAATGCACCGCTCGGTCTGAGAATCGAAACCACAATCTTGCGATGGTGTGTCCAAACGCCAGGCCACACGCCCTCAGTATCTCTCTCTCTCTCATACACTCGCGCGCGTGCGCCCTTTCATATGTGTATCTGTCTTGACATCAAGTGATGATTGTAAACGAGCATCACTGCTATACAAGCGATGTTGTTAGTTTCCAGTTTTCCATGACAAAACATGTCTAGACGAGGGGAAATATTACCTTGCTTGGGAATAGATATGGGTCGGCGACATGAAGAGCATCCTACCATAGAAATCTGCCTCAGCCAAATTTCGTTTACAAACATGGAAAAGTGGATGTAAAACGATAATGATTGATATTATTTTAATTGCACGAACAGCATATGCCATTACTTGTTTTGAGATTCTTGAAGCTGTTGGCCTATGTTTCGCTGTTGAGGCTTAATTGGACAGGAACGTGTGGAGTTGATGTCACAGCTACTGAAGATCAGATTCATTCCCTTCTTCTACGTTTAATTTTTGGTAAATCTAAATTTCTTAGGAGAGTGAAGAAGGGTTTCTCCCTTGCACCCCTTTGAAATGAAGTTTCTTTTGCGCTGTTAAATTTTCTTCTCATAACAGAAATTCCCTTGGTTAAAATATTTTTAGCTCAACACTCTGTACTCTAGCCTGCTGTCTCTATCCCTCTCTTTATATGTTCGTGTGTGCATACACATACGTCCGCACACGCATTCATTCACGTAAGCAAGGAGCTGAAGTGGCATATCAATACACGCATTCTATATACTCATTCACAAACGTTCATGTTTGTGTATGTGTGTATACTTATATGCATAATATAGGAATTATTAATTTGTTAGTGTCTTTCCATATATATGTAAATGATACATGTACAAACAGAGACGAACAACGTCTGCATAGCAAACTTATCCCCCCAAAAAAAAAACATTTAAAAGACAATGCCAATTTCAAAGACTATATTTATCACATAGCAAATGGCAACCCTGATAGCAGAACGCTAACACAAACAGAAATTATATATAACTATAGTAATTGTTTTAAATATTTTTAGCTTCTTGGTGCATTAGTTAAAAAAAAAAAAAACAGGAGAAACGCACTTCGACATGCAAAATTTAAACCAAAAAAGCCAACGGTTTTAAAGTTTAGAATTTAGGGGGAATGTCGAAAGCTCTTTTTTTTTTTTTTTTTACCTCTAGTTTCAGCTCAGAGCTGCGGCCATGCTGATGCACCGCCGTTTAATTTTGCTATTGTTTACCTCGTTTAATTAACCATGCCTGGGTGTAAAGAAATTACGAGCAACACGTATTTTCTTTAAGCGCTCGAGCATTATTGCAGATTTACGTAAGCTTTAACCCTTTAGCATTCAGATTATTCTGTCAATTGTAATACTTACGTATTCATTTTAAATTAATCATGCATTATTTCATCGCTTTGAGATTTCGATGATGGCAGTGGATGTTCCTCATGACTACAGGAGGTACAGAAAATGTATTGCAGAAGAGGAAAATATCAGTTCTACTTTTTGATGGGTAATTAACACCATTAAACGACACTGTAGGGTAGGTGTGAAAGACCACATCTGACCAGTTTGAATATAAAAACAGGCAGAATGTTTTGGCTACATATGGCTTGTTTAAATGCGAGATGGTTAAACTAGATTTTTAAAATCCACGCTGCATCTAACTACTCTTTGAGTACATCGTTTAAAAGCCACTTTCCCTCACTACCACAAGCATTCACGAGGGTCCCTTCTTTCTAAACAGTGGAGAATCATTGTTGTTAGTATCATCATCGTCATCCGGTCATACTGCGTGTAAGGATTCCCAAGGCTCTTTATTGCCATCCATGTTCATTTGAATTGGGAGCTGGATTCCTCCGCTTAGCATCAACATAAGAGGCAGAGATGGTTCAGTTGAGATCTTCCACTGCCTCTTCACAATCCGCCTTGCAGCAGTCCCACGCCTTCGCCGTATCCCTGGTAGGGCGGTTGAATGGGTGCTATACTTTATTCTGATTACCCCCAAAGAGTAGTTAATATATAGGGACGAATTGTAAATGCCTAGGGAATCTATAAATATGCATGTAATGCTGGAATTATTAGATGTTTAGTTTCAGAAATTCCTAGAGATACAGTGGTACAATTCATATTGAATTACTGTTTGGATCTTGAGAATTGAACTATTTACATAGATAGACAGGCACACGGATTTCAAGAGGTAGTTTCAAATTTGAATGGTGACGAAATTTCACCCTTGCGACAGGGACTCCTTATTCTTGTTCTACACGGTTTCCACCTGCTAGGAATAGCAACCAAATTCCTCTCAAATGTCGCCATCTACTCACACACTCAATACGTTAAAAATAGCTGTTGAATCTCTTAAATCATATCCTATCAAGCTTAAAGAAGTGCACATTGCATATGCACTTTTTTGTGCCCGAGGTACCCTGTATACTTCGAACACAAAGTACCCGAAAAATTGACGGGATGGTCATAGCATTGTAAGACTGACGAACAACGATTGTCACCATGACAATAACGTCCAATAAAGTATTTGGGACTAGGCTACTCTTCGCTTACTACTGGCTCATTTCATAACTATGACTAGGTATACAAGATAAATTAATACTGAATATGACTAAAAGTAAGACGGTATGATCATAGCTGGAAGGCCCGTTGAACGATGTGTTCCAGACACCCATGATACGTGCTAATGCCATCAAAGAACGACAATGATTATGAATTGGTACAAAGTGGGCTCTAAAACACCTACAAAGGTAAGTGACATCCGAAGTCTTCAAAATACACAAACAAATCAAAGAACATTATTTACAAATAATCCAGAAAATATATGACTTCCCAGGAAAAATAACAAAGACACGGACGTGTTGTTGTTACTTCCCTTGCCAACGTGACAAGCCCGCGTGGAATATACTTAAAAACAAACATTTCACACACGATAGCAAACAAACGAAAAGAAAAAAAATTCTACCATACATCATGAATGCTGTTAAAGTAATTTTTATCGAAGTAAAAGATGTTTTCATTTGTCTCGACTTTCATAGCAATAATTCAGGAAGTGAAAAAGTCTCCCAGAACACAAAACAGCAACTATTCCGAATCATTCTCAAATCAGACTAGACCAAACCTTTAATAAGGAACTGATCTTGTAACGTACATGAAAAAAAAAAAACTTGTATTCACTACATAGACATTATAAGGCAGGCACATCGTCGCATAACAGAAAATGGCTCTGCACAAGAAATGCAAGCTTTTAAGTTATAACCACCGACAAGAAGCACACCATATATCTGTAATAGATTTGTGACTATTCGGTGGTACAGAAGTATTTTTTGACTTCTATCATTGGCGATATAGGTACTCATGTAGTACCGTTGTGTATATATGTACATATTTAATATTGTATGTATATATTTTATTAATTTGCTTACCACTTGTGATGATATTTTAATAATACCATCCCTATATTTATATATATATATATATATAGTCTTCGTCAATTGTTCTATCGGGTTACCACACACACCTTTCGTAGACAGTGGAAGAGAATTCAATGCACTCTACATCTTTCAGTCTGTAAATAACGTAGATCACATGTTACAGCTAACCCAACTTTACACCCTGAACAATCCACGCTGGCACGTACACACGCTTAGCTCACCGAGCAACAGTTATTCCCTAAATTTGACTTGCTTCTAGTTACTACGGCCACTGGGCAAACAATTCTTCAATTTAGGCCTGCTATCAATTATCATCACAGCATATTCGGACATTTTAGAAAGGTCAAAATAATAATAATCTTTTTACTATAGGCACAAGGCATGAAATTTTGTGGGTGAGATGCAAGTCGAAAGGATAAACAGCAAAGTCATCTTCGATGGAATTCGAACTAAAGATGGACGAAATACCGCCTTGATAGTAAATATCATCAACGGCAACAATTAAATTCGTTGGAACATGTTCCATTAAAAATCAGATTCGATATTTTCAGAATTCAATTACTCAGTCACTTCACTACATAATAAAGAGATAAAAAAAAGTATCAAAGAAGTAAATAAGGGACTACATATTTAGATCTAGGGGTCGGGGAAGCAGATGCAGACATGGGTGTCTCGTTAAGGAGCTTGCTTTGCAACTACGTGGTTTTGGGTTCAGTCCCACTGCCTGGTACCTTGGGTAAGTGTCTTTTACTATAGCTCCAGGCCGACCAGTGCCTTGTGAGTGATTTTGGTGGACGGAAACTTTGGAAGCCCATCATATGCATGTGTATGTCTTTGTATTTGTTCCTCCACCTCATGGCAACTGGTGTTAGTTTGTTTACATCGTCATGAAACAGCAGTTCTACAAAAACAACCAATAGAACAAGTACCATACTTTAAAAATATGGTCGATTAGTTCGACTAAACCAAGCGGTGTCCCAGTTTGGCTGCAGCAGACTAATGATTGATACAAGTAAGAGATGAACATTTATTCATAATTTAAACTGCGAAACCAACATTAAAACACTATATAGAGTTATTACCATCAGCAATAGTCGCACCACAACCCATGTCTCAATAATTATCCTTAATATATGCTCTGTGTAACACCAAGCAAACGCTCTTTTCACGCATTTCACAAAACGAAAATACTTCTCTTCTACATACAACACAATTTTAAGCCCTCCTTTTTATCAGACACACAAAAAGCAGTAAGGAAATCTGAAAGCTCAGAATCTTCAGGGCCAGACAAAAACCGCAAATATATCCTTAGAAAACATTTATGGCCCGAAAGAATCACCGCATTGACCAATATCTACAACTGTTATCACATTTTCAGAATCTGGCGGATTTCCCTGTCTCAAAGGGTAGAAGAGTGTTCCACAGATTGTTGCTGAACAACCTAACCTGCACAGCAGATTTGTTTATAGTGATTAAATGTAGGTGTTGTACTTTAACTCTCTTCCTCCGTTAAACTGATGATTGATTGTGCAGATACGCAGTGTGCCACACGCCAGGTGCCGAAGCTATCGTATAGTGATATGAAATGAAGTGTTTTGCTCAAAAGCGCAGCGCCCGGCCCGGAGGTCGTGAGTGTAACAACCTAACCACTAGGCCACACGCCTTCACTCCTAGAATCTTGATGTTAGTTAAAAATATAACTTCTCCAAAACTCCACAAATTCCACCACAACCAAGTGACATACAAACGTATCACTTTCTTACTTCAAAATTTTAGAAAGGTTTATCCTTGACATCAGTAATCGATACAATCCAGTCTCCCAGTCACAAAATACATTCAGACCACTACATTCAACCAACGAACTACCGTAAAAAATAAAGAATGGCTTCAGCAAAGAAAATAAGTTGCTGTCGACATAGCTAACCTTTCAACTCCATTTTCCGCTATGAAATGATCAATAGTACCTTTAGAAGAAAAAAAAAACTATAGGCTTAGCTGTGTGGTTAAGAATCTTGTTTTGCAACTACGTGCTTTCAAATTCAGTCTCATTGCGCTGAACCCTGTCTTCGAATTCTACAACCCCGCACTAACCAATGCCACGTGAGTAAATTTGGTAGGCTGAAACTATGAAAGCCCATCGTATGTGTATGTGTTCCCATTTCGCCGCTAGACAACAGGTGCTAGTTTGTTTTATATTCTCGTAACTTACCGTTTGGGCAAAAGATATCGATAGAATAAGTGCCAGACCTTAAAAATATTAAGCTCGGTATGTTCGATTAAACCTTTCAAGGTGGTGCCCCAGCATGACCGCAGTCCAGTAAGTGAAAGATAAAATTTTGGTTAGCGAACTGTCAAGAGCACGAAGTCGATAAACTAACTGGAGAACAACCACACTTTCAAAACCTGAAATTTTCCTGAATGAAACACCAAAACATTGATGGACATGAGAAGGGAGGTGTGCAGAGGTACTCCTACTTTTCAGTTTACGAGGAGGGGTTGTTTATAGTGCCCAGTCCCGTCTTACCAACTTCAGCCTCTCTGGCCCTTAGCTTACTCAGTTCCTGATATCCATTTTCCTCACTTGTACCAAAACGAATCCGTTCTTTCACCCTAGTTTCGCGACTTTCCACACTCCCCATCAAAACCTATGCAGATGGACATTACGTTATGTCCAGAAACTCACAAATCTAAATCGCCTGAAAACCTGGCTGCACAATAATTTTAACCCTTCGACTGCATATTTAAATTTCATGGTCATTCTTGTAATGATGTTAAATTATCCACTATAAAAATAGAATTGATAGTTTCCTTTTCTGCAGTACGGTTTCAGTATCTCCTGCTGGTATGGTTTTCATATCCATCACTAAAAATATTTCATTGTAATGAGAATTGTGAAAAAGTTAAACGAATCTGAAAAAGTGTCACTTGGTGGTGTGTCTGCTCCTCGCAGTTAGTATAAGGAGAGATTTTTTTTTTTCAATGTCGTAAGGTAAAACCGCTTTCCGCAGTTAACGGTTATAAAATTTCGAGCCGATATATCTGTTTCCCGCGTTCAAAGGATTAAAGTAGCACTTTGTGAAATCTGACCTCATCTTACCAGCAGCCTAAAAAAAGTTTATTTCTTTTTTAAAGCAGGTAGAGCCAATCCTAGAAGTTGACAACGTAAACACGCCATACACACAGAAGACAGAGATTCTTGAAGCTAGAACACATATACAATACAAAATAAAGTAAGTAAAACAGCGCACAAAACGTAGTATTGAATGCAAGTATTTTGGCCAACAGAAAGAAACCACTGCGTTGTACAAATATAATAACTGCAGCGTACACAATACCAGTCTTACCTCTACCACCTGACTATCTCTCCACTACCGGCTTAATAAAATCGCCAAATTACGCTACACATCAGACTATACTCGTACATTACTTATGTCTAGGATCGAACTTGTGACCTTATCATCATAATCGTGAATCCAACAATCCTAATTATTAGGTTACATGCCTTCATATACATGTGTGTGTGTGTGTGTGTGTTAGAGTATTTCTTTCGCTATATATCGGTTTCAAATTATGCCACAAGGCCAGCAATTTCAGGAGATGAGGTAAATCGATGACATCGACCCCAGTGTGCCATTGGTACTTATTTTATTTTATCGATCCTGAAAGAATGTAAGGCAAAGTCGACCCCGGCGGAATTGCATCTTTCGTCGTATTTGAACAAAATCCTTAAGTTTATTGTGAAGGCTATCCGTTGTCGCTCATGCTGTTAGAAAATGCTGCGTGCGAGCCAGTCAGTAGTAGCAACCCTTCTTATTGGAATTCTGTAACGGCGCTATAGTTCACAATCTGCGATATATATGGAAAAAAAAAAATAATAATAAATGCAAACTATAACAAATAAACAAACAAGGAATTATAAGTAACATCATGAACTTTGCACATCGCTACATTTGTATATAGGAAAGGAAGGACGCATAAAGGAAATTACAAATGTATCTACCTCTACCCCCCCCACTCTCTCTCTCTCTCTCTCAGCCATTCGTTCGCGCATGTGTGTGTTTGTAATAATATTCATAATCTTTCCAGCGCTTCATACACACTTCTGACTGACTGACTGACTGTGCGTGCACAGCCATCTTATGTATAGCACATACTCACACGTTGCCTGTTTACTGGCAGTCAGCCGCACCCTGTCTATATGAATGCGTTTACATTATTACATACACACACACATACGTGAAGCTCTGTATACGCGCACACACACACACACACACACGTGCGAGCGCGCGCATACACACAAATCCACGTGTATCTGTTTACACGGAATCCAACTTACCACTTTGCCGCCATTCATACGTCTTATAGAACAATCTTCGGTGGGGAATTTTCTTTACTTCATCACTGTTACGTAAAGCAAGGCTGTGGCTGCGATGCTTGCGTTTATGGTAGCGATGGCGGTGATGAAAGATACTTGTTATAATGGTGGTGGTGGTGGTGGTGGTTGTGATGGCAAGTCTAGTAGTGGTGGTTATGTAATCTTTTAGCTTGAATTATTTTAGTGACTGGACTGCGGCCGTGCTGGGGCACCCATTTCGAAAAGTTTAGTCGAAGAAATCAATCCCACTAATTTTTTTTTTTTTCCTCTTTTAAAGTTTGCTACTTATTGTATCGATGTCTTTTGCTGAGCCGCTAAGTTACGGGGACGTAAACAAACTGGTTGTTAAGCGGTGGGGTGGGGGACAATATATACACAGACACACACACACACGTGACCGGTTTCTTTCAGTTTCCGTTTTCCAAATCCTCGCAGTAAGGGCTTTGGTCGGCCTGGGGCTATATAAGGCAGCTGGCAGAAACGTTAGCACGCCGGGCGAAATGCGTAGCCGTATTTCGTCTGGCGTTACGTTCTGAGTTCAAATTCCGCCGAGGTCGACTTTGCCTTTCATCCTTTCGGGGTCGATAAATTAAGTACTAGTTACGCACTGGGGTCGATATAATCGACTTAATCTGTTTGTCCCCTCTGTGTTTAGCCCCTTGTGGGCAGTAAAGAAATATATAGAAGGAAGCACTTGCCCGTGGTTCCAAGCCGTGGGACTGAACCCGGAACCATGTAGTTGGGAAGCAAACTTCTTACCTTCCTCACACATACACACGTGCATATATTCGTAGATGTTGTATTCTTATGTAAGCGGTCAGTCATATCCTTACGTATTGTGTTTATGCTCACATTTCCATGTTAAAAAAGAATGTAATCGCACATGTCGGAATATATTTACTCACATGTAGGAATATTTATACTTATATAAATGCAGATATACACCAGTGGAAGCTAAGGTGGTATGTCAACATAACTACTACTACTATACACACACACACACACACGTACATTCATATGCATACACAAATATATTATTATATAAACGCAATCATTTATTTATACGTACATACATGCAGATAGCTTCAGACACATCATTACTTACGTTCACACGCACGAACACACACACACACACACACACACACACACACCCTAATTCGTTTAAGCACACGCACAGTCTGGAGTTCGGATATTGTTCGAAGTTGTCATAGCGTTCTAAACAAACTCTTATATATATATATATATACCTCTCTCTTTCTCTCTCTCTATCTATCTATCTATCTATCTATCCTCCCTCCATCTCTCTTCTCTCACACACGCATGCACGCACACAGAGGTACACACACACGCATCCTCACGCACGCATTTCAACCTGTTTAGACTCGCAGAAATCAACGGGTAGTTTTGCAGTTTGAGAGTAAGTTTACACACGAATAACATAGTCGATTACATCGACCCCCTACTCATTACACCACCGGACCCCCTTTTTTTTTTTTTTGTTTATCAAAAACACAAACGCAAGCGTGTTATATATATATAGCAATTTAATATTTGCGCGCACATAACACCATATAACATATGCACAGATGCGCGCACGCCAAATTTTCCACGCTCAGTTTTGCACCGCCAGAACAGGCAAAGCATACGTACATAACATATTAGATGCTTATACATAACATAATAGCTACATAACCGTGGTTCTGTATATTAAGTCCTATCTAGGTGACCTGAAACTCGCTGCTCTGCTGGTATGTAGAAGGGTGGAGCTCTGATATAACGTGGCACTTAACTATCCATCCAGACCACACACCCATGCATCCAGCCTTCATTCTTCAGATTTTCGGCTTTGTTTACAAACACGCACACACACACAAACACACACACACACACATACACTCACACGCATACACATCTCTATGGAATTCCTTTAGCTGTTGGAAAGTAATAGTAAATAAAATTCATCTCTTAATCTTTTTGATTTGTTTCAGTCATTAGACTGCGGCCATGCTGGGGCATCGCCTTGAAGAATTTTTTTTACTGTCGAATGAATCGACTCCAGTACTTTTTTTTTTTACTTTTAAGCCTGGTATATATTCTATCGAATTTTTTTTGCTGAACTGCTTGCTAAGTCACGGGGATGTAAACACACCAACAACGGTTGTCAAGCGGTGGTGGGGGACAAGCACCGACACGAAGACACACAAATATAAATAAATAAATATATATATATATATATAATATATATACACACATACATACATACACACACACACACGACGGGCTTCTTTTCAGTTTCTGGCTACCAAATCCACTCACAAGGCTTTGGTCGACTTGAAGCTATAGTAGAGCATACTTGTTCAAGGTTCCACGCAGTGTGATAGAATCTAAAAAAAAAAAAACATCTTTGCTGTGGTCAATGTGATACGTTAATATAAATGCACAGAGTTCTATAGTATTTATTTACTGATAGCGAACCACAGCATAAATTGATCAGAATTGTGTTCCTGGACCCGAGAGGCTCCTGGGCAACTTCCCAGTGTACCCATGCCTTACAACAGCAGTGATGGATGTCATAATATATATATATATATATATATATATGTCCATATGCTCTCTAATGGCTACTGGAGTATCGATACGACTGTTGTTGCCGTGGTATCAACACAAGAGTGATGAACCATGATGGGGCTGTGGTTACTCAGCCTAGTAATTGGACTGCAGTCAATAATGCATACATGTACATGTAGCTTAGTCTTTTTTCTTCTTTTTGGAGCAGGTGAGGTGGGGTAGTTTCCACTGCACGGATTGTCTCTTTGTCTCTGGTTCCAAGCGATGAATCCATCACTCGTCATGGCTTAGGAAACCAGCTGGATTTGCCACAAACAATGTACAAAGCTAAACCCAGATTCCACGATATGCGAACTTGGAAAAACTAATAAATAGGTTCAAAAGTTGCTGAAGGTTTGAAGGTATTTTGATAGATTTTTTTCCCTTTTATTTTGAAAACATCTGGATCTTTTCAGTTGGATCCAAATTGTTCGTTCATTTTAATAACCTGTACGTTTTAAACGGACTGTACGTGGACGAAACAGCACCAATGGACATGACGATATCTGGCAACTATCATATATTATTCAGTGATTTTTGTTCTGTTATAAAGGGATTTTTAAATGCAAACTAGTAAATCTTATCCCTGTGAACCATCGAGCTTTATTTCTTCCTACAAAGAGATGCGATCACTTTTGATCAAGCGTCAGACTACATGACAACGACCGAGCGGAAGCTTTCGTCATTTCATGTTCATTGTGCAGAATATTTTCAACCCTCTCACGGGATATGCTAATAGCATTCATTGGCTATTTGATTTATAGTCAATCGCCTTCATCCATCAGCATACGGTGAAGACGGTCAACGTTATTCTCGGTGGTGGCAGTTGCACGACGTCCAGACTTTTGGTCATCTTCAAGACTCTTTATTCCCCTCCTAAATTCAGCTAAATCCTATGTAGCAACCATGATAGCATGAATGTCCTTGGGGGTTAAACTAAATCCTAATGTAGCAACCATTATAGCATGAATGTCCTTGGGGGCTAAACCATTTCTCTGCAGGTACTTGATAATACCATAATGCTAAATTTTGTCCATTTTCAAGAGATGTCGCTACTAGATACTTTTGAAGTCTTCTCTGAACAGTCAGATGTCAGTTTACCTGGAAAGAAAACAATGCAAGTATTGATAAGAGTTGCAATTAATGCTTGCAAAATTTCGCAGCTCTAACATTACTCCTTCATAATCAACCTATGAACTTTTCAGCTCACCCTCGTAACTCATAGCGATCTTCAGTCATAAGAAGAGAAACATTCACGTGCAAGCATAATTGCCAACACACATGAACACATGTAGAGATGTGGGTAGTAATATGCAGGTTCTCATACACTTGTAGTTACCAATACAAACATATTATCGCTGGTGTCATGAAACACACATGTAGTTGTCAGTAACAATACACGCACATATTCTTTTATTCGTTTCAGTCATTTCACTGCGGCCATGCTGGAGCACTGCCTTTTAGTCGAAAAAATCGACCCCCTAGGACTTATTTTTTGTAAACCTGGTACTTATTCTATCGCTCTCTTTTGCCGAACCGCTATGACACAGGGACGTAAACACACCGACATCGGTTGTCAAGCGGTGATGGCGGGGGACAAACGCAGACACAAAGACACACACACACACACACACACACCACACACACACACACACACACACACACACACACACACACACACACACACACACACATATATATATATATATACCCTGGGCTTCTTTTCAGTTTTCGTCTACTAAACCCACTCACAAGCCTTTGAACGGCCCGATGCTATAGTAGAAGGTACTTGCCCAAGGTACCGCGCAGTGGTACTGAACCCAGAGCCATGTGGTTGAGAAGCAAGTTTCTTACCACATAGCCGCACCTGCACCTATGTATATTGGAGTAACAATACATGCATACAATTGCGGGTAACAATATACACACACATGCAGCTGTTGGTAACAACATACTTGTACAACTGTCAGTACCAATACACACACACACACACACGCTGGAAGTCACTTGACCCTGTTACCTCCCCTACTGTCCCTCTAGCGTCTGACCGCTGCCCGAAGTCAGGACGCCATGATAGATCGTTAGCTCCTACACGCATTTTTTTCTCTCCTTGTTTCTCTCTGTGTATCTTTCTGTCGAAGAGCGTAGGCTCGAAACGTAAAAGACTTGTTCTATTTCTATTCCTGAGCGCCATACTAATACATTTGTTTGTTTGTACTCCACCTGCCTTCGTCTTTTGTTTATTTTCGTAAACCTTCCCGTTATATATATATATATATATATATATATATATATATATATATATATATATATATTGCTGTGGGTAACAACATACACATACATGTGTGAATATTGATATGAACATAGATCTGTAGGGGTAACAAAACACACAATTATGAGTACACAGTTCTATCATATGCAAAGAGAGGTGCAGTTAGCAGTGCACACATAGCAGTGCACACATAGCAGTGGGGGTTAATACACACGGACCCTTTTGTGCCAACTCAGATAAGCTGTGAACACTCACACACGCCCGCTCGTTCATCGCTGGCGGATACCAACCCACATGATACACCGAGTAGAAATACAGATACAACTATAAACACCAATGATATTGCTTCTGTATGCATGGATGTGTTAAACATGTCTGAAGTGGTCTTTCCAACCACCTCTGTATGTTCTGCTTTATCTTTGCTCTCAATTTCCTTTTTTTGTTTTCTGTTGTTGCTGGGTTTTTTTCACGAACGAACTTTGAAAAGTTTGTAATAATGATTACCAGTCAGTTTTTGCCCTATAGGTTTTTGTTCTTTTTGTATTTTTAATTGCTTGTCCAGTTCTTAGTATCATTTGGCTTTGACAATATCGTCTGCGATTTTCAGCATTTCTTTTCTAGTTTTTCTTTTTTCTTTTTTTTTCTACTTTCCGACTCACCCATTTTCTATTTTTATTCACTAACTGTTTCTATTTCTGTCGGTTAGTCCTTTTACTTGTTTTTGTGCTTTTAACCCGGCTGTTTCTTCTGGTATTTTGTTTGAAGTTTCTTTGAAATAGGCTTATATACTCTGACTATGCTGGGACTTCTCAAAGTAATCTATATAGACCTTTAGCCTTTTCTCTTTGTAGGAATAACTAAAGCTCTGGGGTTCACAGGGATTAGATTTACTAGTTTGCATTTAAAAATCCCTTTATAACAGAACAAAAATCACTGAATAATATATAATGGTTGCCAGATATCGTCACACCTTCGAGAATATCTGATCAAGTGTGATGTCCATTGGTGCTGTTTCGTTCACGTGCAGCCCGTTTAAAATGTACAGGTTATTTAAATGAACGAACAATTTGGCTCCAACCGAAAAGATCCAGATTTTTTCAAAATAAAAGAAAATAATGTGTCAAAAAACCCTCAAATCTTGAGCAACTTTTGAACCTATTTTACTAGTTTTTTCCAAGTTCGCATATTGTGGAATCTGAGTTTACTAAGCTGACAGAAAGTACTCCAAACGTAGAATGTGGTGATGTCCGACTCAAACTCACTAACCTGCAACTTAATCTTCTTAATCTTCTCAATGTTTACCAAACCCATCTATCCTGTTCAAAACTAATTCAAGCATTAAAAAAGCGTGTGTATTTTGAATTTACTGATCCTTTTTTCGTGTTAATTAAGCACTAGTACATCTGTTATGTTTTCTCATTGAATATTCGATGATTTTTTTTCTTCAAGGTGAATGGAAATTAAATTTTGTTACAAGTTAAGCATTTGAGAAATACTGGTCTGCGGCCAGTCGTCTCAAACTAACACTAAGATACGAAAGTGAGCCTTATATGTATTTCAAACTTTGAACTACGATTTTATCTGCAATTTTGTTCACATTATATCGTTGTATGTATGTATGTATTAGTACAGTTAAAGAGTGATGGGCTCCGCTGGGTTTTTAAAGGGCGCCCAGGGCATGTTGTATGCCACGTCGACGCGTCTGGTTCTCCATCAAGAGTTGAAAGACCCATAATTCATGCTGAACGATCATAATACGCCCTGAAAATATTTAGGACATCTAAGAACGTGAAACTTCCAGTCACGATGTATTATCATTACTAAGCTATATCATGTAATATGTATTTCACTATTTCCCCTCTTATGTATGCATTGAATATTTCAATTTTGTTCGTGTAAACACCTATAATTCATTATACATACGCACACATATATATATATATCTATATATATATATATATATATATATATATACATATATATATATATAATATATAGATATATAATATATATAGATATATATATTATATATATATATATACATATATATTATAGTATAAAATATTATATATATATATATATCTATAATATATATATATATAATATGAACTCCCTACATTTTACTGCTGGTGTCCGCCCACCTCCCGTGCAGGCTGTCAATCATCTGTCAAGCCCGACTTTATGGCGCCACTCCACCCTATCTACGTCACCATCAATCACCGAACGCTTTTATTGCTAATGTATTTGTTCAACACTGCAAACAGTCAGTTGAAACTGGCTGCTCTGCAATCTCTCTCCAACTATCTCTCTTTCTCATTCTCTCTGACTCTCTTTCTCTCGCTACTCTTTCTCACTTTTTCTCTTTCTCTACATCCTTTGCCTTACACACACACACACACACTATGCCTCTCTCTATTCCAGTAATTTTAAATTCCCTTCTTCTCCCTTCATCCCTCTCTCTCTCTCTTTCTTTCTTGCACATATACTCTCTCTCTTTCTCTATTTCTCTCTTGCTCACATACTCTCACTCGCTCATGCTTCACTCTCTCTCTACTCTCTCTCTCTCCTCCGCCTACTCTCTCTGCCCCGAGTTGCTTCTCTTACTATCTTCTTTTATCTTCCCGATCTGTTTTATCCCCCACCTCCTTTGGTCTCTCATTCGTTCTTCTGTGTTCTCTTTCCGTTTACTCACCTTTTCTCTATATATATATCACTTTTAATTGTTTTTGTCTTTCTGTGTGTATCTCTCTCATAATTGTTCTTCCTTTCTCCCTGTCTCTCCCTCCTCTGCTTCATTATCACTGTTGCTGTCTTTCTTTAGCTCTTTCACTCTCATTTACTCAGCTCCGTCTTCTAATTGCTCTCTCTCTCTCTCTCTTTCATTTGTTTGTGCTTCTTTTCTTTCTCTGAATCTCCTTTGCCCCTCAGCTTCTCTTCCATTTTTTCTCTCTCTTTCTCTCTCTTCCTCCACTTGCTTCTGCTTCTTCTCTTTCCCTGTATCTTGTTTACCTCCTTTACCTTTCTATCCTCTTCTATTTTCCCCCTCTCTCTCTACCCCCTTTCTCCATTTACTTGTGTTTCTCTTCTTTCTCCATATTTCGTTTGCCCCTCTACCCTCTTCTATTTCTCTAACTCCCTCTCTCAATACTAACCTCTTTTTCTCTTCACCTTTTTTTCTTTTGACTCACACCCGGCCTCTTTCCCAGTCCACTTCTCATCGTACTTCTGTTACATTCACCTACTTCTGACAGCTTGAGGCTACTCTCTGTGTCAACACTCAACGCATTTTACGCTGTCCCTCTCGTTGCCTTGCATTTCTGAGTGTAACTCTCGTCAGCGATGACATCATTGCTTTTCGGTACTGATTAAGTAAGTACCTAAGACCATTGGATTTGCAAAGTCAGAGTAGAGAGTCAGACAAAATAATTTGCTAGAACGTACCTGCAAAGGTAACTTCGTGGACACACGACTTGCTAGAAGTAGTAATCTAATCTCATGTAAATCAATCTTAACCGATTTAGCAAAAGAAACAACGGTTCTGTGTCCATTATATCTTTCATATTTTGTTATTGGACTGAGGTCATGCTGGGGCTCTATGTTGAAGGGTTTAGTCAAACAGATTGATCCAAGAATTTACGCTTTATTGGAAGTTTGGTACTTATTTTATTGATCTCTTTTGGCGAACCGCCGAGTTGATATAATTGCCAGACGTGGTATGCAGACCATCATATAATTTGTTTTATTCCTCTCTTCCGTTTCATTTTGACATGTGCATTGCGTTATTATCATTCTCTTTCATTTTACGAATTCAGTGTGCACATGCGCATTGCATGTTCATACTTTTCTTTCCGGTTCCTACTCAAAACTTTTTATAAATCACAGCCATCTCATGAACATGCGTTCGTGTGGAGCGTTTCGCGCTCCGATGGCTGTGAAAAACTATGAACGTCACAACATGACTATTTTCAAAAATATGAACGTCACGGCGTTAATTAAAATCTGTTCACACTGGCCATTATGGAAAAGAA
The DNA here is from genome assembly GCF_006345805.1 of Octopus sinensis. Classification (NCBI taxonomy): domain Eukaryota; kingdom Metazoa; phylum Mollusca; class Cephalopoda; order Octopoda; family Octopodidae; genus Octopus; species Octopus sinensis. Next base: position 49,929,160 of record NC_043002.1, on the reverse strand, counting down.
GGTTAGTAGTCCGGGTTTGCTTACAGAACCACGTGGATGCATTGGTCCTCTCTAAATGCCCACTTCGGTTTAAGGTGATACTATACACCCATACACAATTCCTACTGTTGTATGTCATTTTTCATTATCACTTTCTTAGTATGTATTGATTTCAAATTTTGGCACTAGGCCAGCAATTTCGGGGGAATGTTATATCGATTACGTTGACTCCAGTACTCAACTGGTACTTATTTTATCGAACCCCGGGCAAAATGCTTAGCGGCATTTCGTCCACCTGCACGTCCTGAGTTCAAATTCCGCCGAAGTCGACTTCGCCTTTCATCCTTTCAGGATCGATGAAATAGTACCAGTTCGACTAACCGCCACCCCGGAAATTACTGGCCTTCTATCAAAATTTGAAAGCAATATATATTACGCAACTATAAAATCTATACTAACGGCACCCGTATAAGTTCCATTGTTGTTTTTAAAACTGTAAACTGTTGGAATTTTATGGAGAGACATGAAATACATAATTTCCTTTCAGTTAAAACAAAAAGGTTTTTGTGACACATTTGATTCTTGAAATAAAATAAAATTTGCCTAGGCATTCCTTGGAAAAAACATCTTTGAATACTCTATACTTTGTTATACACGTATCACCTCTTTTACCTAAAGGGTTTGTATCATTTTTCTCTGTACGCCAAGAAGTCAACAATTTTAACTGTGGAATGAAAACGATGATATAATCTTACTATAATATTGTTCAGCTACGGTATGGTGTTGGTAAAGCTTTCACAAATCTCAATACCCTGAGCTGCATCATTTATTTCCGTACGAAAGAAATGTACTCATGGTTAGATTTAAATCCACATTCCCAGTAAACGAATCACAGTCGTTACTCCACTGCACTATGGATTCTATCTATCATATATCTATCACTACCAATGACACACACACACACATTCTTGGATCAATCTGTTTGACTAAACCCTTCAACATAGAGCCCCAGCATAACCGCAGTCCAATAACAAAATATGAAAGATATAGTGGACACACAACCGTTGTTTCTTTTGCTAAATCGGTTAAGATTGATTTACATGAGATTAGATTACTACTTCTAGCAAGTCGAGTGTCCACGAAGTTACCTACAGAGTATCTGTAGAATAATTCTTGTAGCGTATTGGTGAGTGGATCTCGATGGTCTTTAATTCTATTTCTCGTATTTTTACTTATTTTTTATTGCGATTTTGCATGTCTATGTATTGCAACAGCATCAACCCAATTTCTGCGAACAATGCTCCAATATAGGTCCTTAGTTGCTTTTTGTAGAGAAGGAAAATTAATCAGACTTGAAGTATTTTTTTTTTTCCTTTCAAGAGAAAGGTCCTTGAGATATGACAATAAAATCAACATAGTCTGTTTCAGTTGTCAAACAATATCATGATAAAAATTAAATATTGATGTATTTGTGTGGATTTTCTGATGAGATTACGTAGTATAAATCCGATCTGCACGCGAACGTTTCATCAACTTCAGTGGAAAATGTGTATGTGTGTGATTTTATTTTACATACATATATACTCCAGCATGGCCGCAGTCAAATGACTGGAACAAATTAAAGAATAAGAGAATATATATATATAGGAACTAGCAGTATCGCCCGGCGTTGCTCGGGTTTGTAAGGGAAATAACTATAAAGCATTTTTAGAGAGTTATAGCCAAAAAAATGGGAAAAAAATGATGGTAAATTTTTTTTTAGTTAAAAAGGTCGAGTTGCGTCCCCTAGACAGTCTGTGGTTTGTGTTTCTGATTCTCGACTCCATGTCGAATTTAACGATTTTTTTCAGAACTGGGGGAACTTTTCAAAATTTTCGCTGCGTTAGTTTTGAATTATGACATTGGGCTATGTGTGTGTCAAGTTTCATCAGAATCGGTTGAAAGCCGTGGTCAGGGTGAGGGTACAACCTGACAGACACACAGAAACACACACAAACAAACTGCCGTTTATATATAGAGAGATAAGTAACCTTCTTGCATATACATAAGCGCAGGCTTGGCTGTGTGTTTATGATGCTTGCTTCGCAACCACGTGTTTTAGGGTTCTATCCCACCTTGGGCAAGTGTCTTTATACTATAACCTCGGCCCGAACAATGCCTTATGAGTGGATTTGGTTGACAATATTGTTTGGAAATTCGTGTGTGTGACTGTGTCTGTGTGCGCGCGTGCGCCTTTGTTTCTATCTTTGTCCCCACAATCACTTGATAAACTGATGCTTGTTTGTTTCGGGCTTCGTGACATAGCGGTTCGGCAAAAGAGTCCGAGAAAATGAAATAAGTGCTGGGGGTTGATCTGTTCAACAAAAACCCTTCAAGGCGATGCCCCAGCATGGCCATAGTCCAATGACTGAATCCTGTAAAAAATAAAAGATACTGAAGTTTATCCGATATCGAAACTTTACTCGTCGATATCCTTTCTAAAGTTGTTGATTGAGATTTCGGTATCAGACGCTGGAGTGGCTGTGTAGTGAGAAGTTTGCTTCCCAACCACATGGTCTCGGGTTCAGTCTTACTGCGTGGTACCTTGGGCAAGAGTCTTCTACGATAGTCTCGAGCCGACCAAAGCCTTTTGAAAGAAGCCTGTCGTATATATATATATATATATATGTGTGTTGTGTGTGTGTGTGTTTATGTGCGCATATCTTTTTGTCTGTGTTTGTCCCTTCACCACCGCTTGACAACTGGTGTTGTTGTTTTTACATCTCTGTAACTTAGCGGTTCAGCAAAAGAGTGATAGAATCAGTAGCAGGCTTTTAAAAAAATAAGTACTGGGGTCGATTCGTTTGAGTAAAGTTCTTCAAGGGGATGCTCCAGCATGGTCGCAGTCTAATGACTAAAACAAGTAAAAATAGCAGATATATCGATTTGTAGATGAAGGATACATTAGTGCGACGTAAGCCTTGTTGAAACCACACAGGTCAAGTTGAAGGTTTTATTGCGGTGAGTGCGCCTTTTAGGGCAGGAAATATTGTTAGTGGTTGGGCCCTGCACAACAAGGAGCGTTGGTCGACTGGCATGTGAGTCAGAAGTAAGAATGCAGGTGAGAAAGTGACTGACTAGTGCTTAGACCACGTGTTGGCAAGATGCTGTGAGTGGAATGATGGACAAGCTGTGTAGGACAAGAATCACTGTTACAATGGTCTGTTCGGTGTTGCAAAGCAAGAAACAGTATTAGAGTAATGGATATATGTCCTGTGAAGCAAGCAGCAGTGCCCTATATTCTGCCATGCAAGACGTTGTAGCATATATAGTATAAACATATAGAGCAAACATTCAAACCTTTCCAAATCCTGCTGCTTT
>NC_043002.1:49915821-49920821 GCF_006345805.1 Octopus sinensis | reverse complement strand
ATTTGGTAGAGGGAAACTGAAAGAAGCCCGTCACGTATATACATATGTGCGTGTGTTTGTGTCTGTGTTTGATCCTCCACTCCCACCATCGCTTGACAACCGATAGTGGTGTGTTTACGTTTTTGTAACTTAGCGGCTCGGCAAAAGTGACCGAAAGAATAAGTACTAGGCCTGCAAAGAATAAGTCCTGGACTGATTTCTTCGACTAAAAAACCCATCAGGGTGATGCTCCAGCATGGCCGCAGTGAAATGACTGAAACTCGTAAATGAATAGGAGTTTTTAAAACATCGAATAACCGTGAGGTCCATCCGAGTAAAATAGGAATGAAAGCGGCCCATAAGGTTAAGGAATGTTTGAGAAACAGTGATATTAATGCAAACTTGCCTGCTTGGTCCTACAACCCGACCAAGACACTGGAAATAACAATTTTATGTGAAACTAGCTTAAAAGCTGCATTCCGTGCGGAACTTTAAGCTAGTTCCCGCGGAGGACTAATTGGACCTACGGCCCAAAACTAAAGAAAACGATAATAATAAAGCATTTATTGGCACCCTACAAATATCGTATTACCTCACCATTATTGTATTACTTTAAATTCAGTTTAAATGAAAAACTTGTGAGTTCGTAAATTTTTGGAGTTCTTTTAAAATTTGAATTTTCAACTGTTAGCCTATAACAAATCCTCATCCAGATCTGATCCCAATACTGGATCTTCAAGAATAAAATGAAGGGCAGCTTTTCAATCCCGGGATCATCCTGATTCCAAAATGGTATAATATGTGTATGTAGAGCAAATGTAGATTGAGATACAAGGGTCCCGGACGAACGGACAGACAAAATTTTGCGTTTATCATTATTATAGATATCGAACTCCAAATTAGTAATTATGACAGTACGGTTTTACCAACAGACTCAGAACGTGGTCCGATCTGTACAGGTGACGAAAGAAAAGTAGACGCCAAGCTGGTTGACTCCCACATCAAAGGAGTCCGTGAGACGAATAACTTCAGAACTGAAGATACACTGGCTTCTCCAATTAAAGCCCGCGGCGAATTACTGAAGAAAGCAGCCGTATACAATCCGACAGTTTTATTGCATTAACTCCTCACTTTAAAGCCCATGCGTGACCAACACCGTTGACCTCAATATCCTGAGCTCCATGAACTTTAAAGTCTTCCTATGACCCTGATAATATCAGTCCACGTCATATGGTCTGCAGCCAAGATGAGTCAAGTGCAAAATTTTTTTGAACCTGTTACTTGTTGCTCATATCCCCGCATTCTATCCAACACGGTGATCATCATCATCATCATGTAACGTTCATTTCTCCGTGTTTGCATGGATCAGACAGAATCTGTTGAGACAGATTTTCTACGGCCGGATTGCTCTTCCTACCTGCCGCCAAACCTTACTTATCTGCAAGTAAGGTAATATTTCTCTATGTCTAGACATGGTTTTTCTTTTCTTTTCCTTGTTTTATTTATTTCTTTTTTTGCGGGAAAAAAAACTGGAAGCGAACAAGACAAGGATACACACACACACACACACACACACACACACACACAAACAAACAAACAAACAAACGACAAGCTTCTTTCAGTTTTCCTTTACTCAATCACAAAACTCTGGTCGTTCTGGGGTTATATTATAAGGCACTTGCCTCAGGTACCGCGTCGTGGGACTGAACCCGAAACCACTTGTTTGCAAAGAGAGCTTCTTAACCACACCGCCATGCCTGCGCCTAAACCCCAGAAATATACGCTATGTTAAAAATAAGCGTACACTTCCCGATTTCTTTCATTTGTGGCGGCTACCTTATATTCTCGCTTACTGAGGTTCAAAAAGGGACTCGGTTTAGACCACCATCTTTCACTTTAGGTAACAATAAGGTAGTTTAAAGCAAAGCATCTCTCCATATTTGATACTTAGATGTCGGTAATATCAGCGGACCACCGGCTATTGTTGCTGAACATTTGATCCTAGTTCTCCCAGAACTATCCAAACGCGGCTTAGAAGTAAGCCTGCGCAAATCCGAGCTGGTCTTCATGACTGGCACAAGAAACAGCGACGAAATCAAAAGTTGCCTCCATGAATTATTGGCCGATATCCACATGACGCCATACGACAATCTAGAAATCCTTGGGTCCCCTATCTCAGTCTATGGCATTAGTCGTCATATCTCTTTAAAAGGGAGAGAAACGACAATAATGATTGAGTGACTAAAAGGCCTGCACACCTTCAGTCTACGTCATGCTGAAGAGCTGCTTTGTCATGTCCAATTTAATGTATCTCTTCAGTACAAGTGCAAAATGTAGTTCAGAGTGCAACGAATTGAACCGCACTGCTTGCAGAATGATATTTCTTTCCTTTTTTTGCCCTATATTTTAAAATTGTTCGGTGGTTGACAAGTGGTCAGTGACAGCATGAGGGAAGAAAGGCGATTTTCTCTGATCGGAGCTCTAGAGTTCCTTCTGGGTCGCGAATTCTTTTCCCCACGAGAGTTCCGGATCCCAGTAATGAACTCATTTGCATATAGCCAATAAAAGCTCACCTTGACCATGTCAAGTTAACAAACATACTCTACCAAGTAAACTCAAGACGAAGAACAGTGCTGTAAGTCGACCGATCGCCAAGTTATGCCTGGTTTTAGGAGACTAATTAGATAGATTTGCATCAATACCTGTTATCGGATTTTGTTAGGGCCCCTTATGGTAAAGATGTGGATAGGAAAAATGTGGGTAGAGGGTGTTGTGCTAGTAACCCTCTCTCCTTACTGTTTTACAAAGTAAACAACAACGCAAATAACTACGCAGAGGAAGCCATGGTTGAAACAAGAACAACAAGCATTCTTAAAAAAGATTTTAAAAAGCATGGTCATTCCTTACCCAATTGACCTTATCTTATCGCCCATCACTTGTTATGCGCTCATAAATTAGTTTGATAGTTGAGCTTTGGTTAGCTATATGCAAATCAGTTCATAACTGGGGTCCGGAACACTTGTGGGAAAAAATTTCGCTTCCGGGTCAATGGATGCTCAGGTGCCTGGTTCCGCTGCATCCATTGACCTTGGTGGACAGTAAATCGATCATCTTTCCACTATCGATCGACTGATGAAGGAGATTTTAGCAGTTAAATTTCCAATATTTGATTTCAATGTCACCAGTTTATTGCAGACAAGCCTACCAATGATAGCAAGACATTTGAGAATCAGATCATTTGATCCTGCACTATCAGCACACATCTCAACACTTCATATTACAGCATGGTTAAAAAAGGTGACGTTTTAGAGATCATTTTGGGTAATGATCAAAGGGATAGATCGCATTTTGGGAGGCATGAGAGCTTAGGGGCTGTGTGTTGCCCGTAGGCATTCTTTACGATTGGGATATGGATATGAGAGGATTAGACACTGCCGTTTTGGTATCGCTGATTCGACGCTGACTTGTTTGACATCAGACATTTTCATGTTTCTCTCTCTCTCTCTGTGTCTCACTATCTATCTATTGCTCCCTCGCCCCTCTCTCTCTCTTTATGTGTGTGAGCATATTTCGTTTTGTGTTCAAGGAAGAGGAAAAATGTTTATGCCAATCGTGTTCAATTAAATTATAATGTCTCCCTCTCCCACCTTCACTCACTCTATTTGTATGTGTAAATTTCATCCACGCGCTTGCGCGTTTGTGTTTACATTCAGCTCCAGAATGTACTCTCGCCAAAATCAGGTTGAATATATATAATCAGCCGTGTCAAATCGTCAGCGCCCAAACAGCCACGCCAAATAGTCTCATTCCGTTGTAAAAGTTGCATTGCTGGATGCTGGATGAACTCAGCCAAAATATTGGAGTTGGTTGAGTTTGTCTGCGTGTTATAAGTTTTAATTCACCACCACCACCCTACTCACACTAAATTGCTGTACCGCAGATATGAACAAATCATTTGGTGGAATAGGGACCTTGAGTTCTTCTTGTGCGTGGAATTCGGGGGTTATGTGCCCAGAAGAATGTTTAATTTCAAATAAACGTTTGATGCACATCTTTCACTCAGTACTATTTTGTATTTTAAGGACTGCAAAAATATTCCTTTCAAATTTTAGCACAAGGCCAGCAATTTCATGGGACGGGATGAATCGATTACATCGACTCAGTGCTCAACTGGTACTTATTTTATCGACCTTGAAAGGATAAAAGACAGTCTAACCCGGCGGTATTTGAACTCAGAATATGAAGTCGGAAGAAATGCTGCTAAGCATATTATCTGGCGAAGTAACGATTCTGCTAGCTCGCCGCCTTAGGATTGCAGAATATTACAAACCTAAGATATAATTTGGGAATGACGAGTAGATTGTACATAGAAACAGTATGTATATGTTTCTTTACTACCCACAAGGGGCTAAACACAGAGGGGACAAACAAGGACAGACAAAGGGATTAAGTCGATTATATCGACCCCAGTGCGTAACTGGTACTTTATTTATCGACCCCGAAAGGAAGAAACAGTATGTATACAGCCAGGGCCGGCCCTGAGGTTGCTGGCGCCCCGGGCAAGCTGAACATCGACGTGTACAAGCTGACGGTCGTGGAGGTTCCCTTGTCTTTGTCACGCCTTCTTTGGCGACTGCCCCCAGTTGCCGGTACCTTGAGCTGGCCCTGTATACAGCCTAACTGTAACACTAGTTTGAAGCTTGAGTATGACCGGAAGCATGGCTCTTCCTATGTTACCTAAAACACTTGGAATATGAAATATACGCGGTCGCGTCCACATGCACACTCACACACCACACACACACACACACACACACACACACACACACGCGCGCGCGGGCATTGATACATACAAAAGCACATACACCCATGTTCTTCCTACTTTCTACTCACTTTTACGCTCTCCAAACGTTTTCTACATTTTCACCACGTACTTTGTTGGTTTTAAATATTCAGTTTTTTTTTTTATTTAACCTCCCAGTCAACGAACGACGCGATTGCTCGGTTGTGCTAGAAATACC
>NC_043002.1:49904615-49915721 GCF_006345805.1 Octopus sinensis | reverse complement strand
GCTGGCCGTGTTGCTAAAATTTTAAACAATTATTACTTTCTAATTGAAAGCGCATGACTCAGTGGTTACAGTTTCAGGTTCACAATCATGACGTAGTGAGTTCAATTCCTAGGCCGGGTTGTATGTTGTGTTCTTGAGCAAGACACTTTATTTCATGTTGCTCCAGTTCACTCAGCTATATAAATGAGTAGCAGACGTCACAGGTGCCAAGCCTGTATCAGCCTTTGCCTTTCCCTTGGATAACATCAGTGGCGTGGGGAGGGAGTCTGGTATGCATGGCAACTGCTGGTATTCCACAGACAACCTTGCCCGGACTTGTGCCTCGGAGGGGAACTTCCTAGATGCAATCCCATGGTCATTCTTGACCGAAGGGGTCTTTACTCTTTATCCTTTACTTTCTAATTAAGTGTTTTTAACCCACGGTCAGTACTCATGGAGTAAGCTCATGATCAAAGACATTCCAGGTGTGAACGTCATTTTTCTTTAGTTCGTATTAAAAAAAAATTGTCCAATGCGTCCTTCCATTTTTAATATGATAGTTATATAATTCGTGAGAGATTTCGTTGTTATTTCTAGCGGCACGAGCGATCCTATTAGAGGCTCCTACACTTACGTTAGTTGTGTTGCTGTTGTTGATATTGTTGTTGTTGTAGTCGTTAAGGTAACGAAATCATTTTCCTTTCATCGAAACACACCTTTCGGCTATGTGCAAAATAAACCGCCACCACTACTACTACTACTACTACTTAAAGCAGCAGCAACAGCAACAATAACAACAACGACAATAGCTAAGTTGGACATATATCATTCCAAGACAATTGTCTATTATCGAGCGTTAAAACGATACCATTTGCTGCTGCTGTTGCCGACGCCGCTGCTGTTTAAGTGTTTGTAATTATTGTTTTTGTTGTTGTTATTGCAGTTCCTTAAGATCGTAGTAGGTAAGGAAATACAGAACTGGTCTTATGTAATAAGAAAAGCTGAGATCTGGGGTTAAAACGTCTCGTTAAATAACCACGATCGTCATTCAGCGAGCGTAGAAATTTGGGCTTTAATGGCGAAAGCTCAGTGGGGCGGACGCCTTGTTGTAAAGAGCGAATTAATGCGCACGCACGCACATACACACACACACACACACACACACACGCATTTGTATATATATACATACAAGCATATATATACAGATGCATATATATTTACATATAATACACTTACATGTATATATATTTATATATATACATGCATATATACTATATATACACATGCATATATACATATATATACACATGCATATATACATATATATGCACATACATATATACATATATATATACACATGCATATATATATATATATATATATATATATATATATATATATATATATACTCATGCATGTATATATACATACATACACTTACATACTAACAAAAGTACACACATACAAACATATACACACCTTTATATATTCTAACAAACATACATGTATATAGAAACAAATACACAACATATATATATATATATATATGTGTGTGTGTATGTATGTATATATATACTAATGTACACACATACATACTAACAAACACGCATACATATACATACTAACAAACACACATATATACATACTAAAAATACACACACACGCACACACTCTTTCTTCCTCTCCCCCCTCTCTCTCCTGTATACATACTACATACATACATACATACATACGTGCCGGCATACAATGCTTAACTCTAAAACCTCCATACATGTCGTTTCGTGTGTTTTTAAACCGTTTGGCTACATGGTTTTTTACTCAGCAACTCTCTTCTCACTGCTTTCTCTCTTCTATTATTCTCCCCCTAGTTCTTTTCTCTCTCACTGATGCATTGCTATTTGTCATTCTCTCATCTCGTTTCCTCCTCTTTTCTACCCTCCCTTCAAACAACATGTCTACATATGTATTCTTATCCAATGTCAATTAACTCGTTTCCTGTACAGTAGATTGTGTAATTATCGTCGCTTACCTACTGTCAAAGCAACACCACCGAACGATAAATAGCCATTATCTATAGACTGTATACAATCTCACTAGAGAAAACATGCCACTATCTACACAAGAACAAGGCTTACAACTCTCCACAAGATCAGAATCTCGATATATCAGTTCTACACATACATTCCCTCTCTCCCAGTCTGTCTGTCTGTCTATCTGTCTGTCTATCTGTCTCTGCCCTCCTCTCTCTCTCAATCTTTGTCTTCCGTCTGTCACTATATCTATTTGTGTTTCTCTCTCAATCTTTCTCTCTTCTGTCTGTTACTGTCTCTATTTCTCTCTCTCTCTCTCCCTGTCTATTTGTCTCTTGCCCCCTCTCTCTCTTAATCTTTCTATCGATCTATCTGTCACTATCTCTGTCTGACTCTCTCTCTCTCTCTGTCTATTTCTCTCTGCCACTCTCTCTCTCTTCCTCTCTCTCTCCAATCTATCTGTTGTCTCTCACAGTCTCTGTCTATCTGTCACTATCTCTACCTGTCTCTCTCTGTCTCTGCCTCTCTGTCACTCGCTCTCAGTCTGTCTGTTTGTCTGTCTCTCAGTTTCGTTCTTTCTCTCTCTTTCTCCTTCTCCCAGTGTGGATGTCTGTTTGTCTGTCTATGTCTCTCTCTCTCTCTTCTCTCTCTCTCTCTCTCTCTCTCTCTCTGAGTTTTAATTCCAAACTTATATTGTCCAAAAAAAAAAAATGCATAAACTCAAAACGAAATGACAGGATGACCATATCTTGGTTGTAGCTTTGTTCGGTTAGGACTAGCTTGGGGCTAAATACCACCGCCACCACCACCATCACTACTACTACTAATATCACCACCACCACCACTACCACTTCCATCACAAACACTACTAGTACTACCACCACCACCACCACTACCACAATCGCTACCAATATTTTTACTACCACCACCACCACCACCTCAACTAGTACCACTGCAGTTGCCACCAATATTTTGACCACCATCACAACCATCACTACTATCACCCCCGCCATCATCATTACCACTATCACCACCACCACCACTACCACTTCCATCACAAACACTACTAGTACTACTACCACCACCACCACCACCACTACCACAATCGCTACCAATATTTTTACTACCACTACCACCACCACCTCAACTAGTACCACTGCAGTTGCTACCAATATTTTGACCACCATCACAACCATCACTGCTATCACCCCGCATCATCATTACCACTATCACCACCACCACCACTACCACTTCCATCACAAACACTACTAGTACTACTACCACCACCACCACTACCACAATCGCTACCAATATTTTTACTACCACCACCACCACCACCTCAACTAGTACCACTGCAGTTGCCACCAATATTTTGACCACCATCACAACCATCACTGCTATCACCCCCGCCATCATCATTACCACTATCACCACCACCACCACTACCACTTCCATCACAAACACTACTAGTACTACTACCACCACCACCACTACCACAATCGCTACCAATATTTTTACTACCACCACCACCACCACCTCAACTAGTACCACTGCAGTTGCTACCAATATTTTGACCACCATCACAACCATCACTGCTATCACCCCCGCCATCATCATTACCGCTATCACCACCACCACCACTACCACTTCCATCACAAACACTACTAGTACTACTACCACCACCACCACTACCACAATCGCTACCAATATTTTTACTACCACTACCACCACCACCTCAACTAGTACCACTGCAGTTGCTACCAATATTTTGACCACCATCACAACCATCACTGCTATCACCCCCGCCATCATCATTACCACTATCACACCACCACCACTACCACTTCCATCAAACACTACTAGTACTACTACCACCACCACCACTACCACAATCGCTACCAATATTACTACCACCACCACCACCACCTCAACTAGTACCACTGCAGTTGCCACCAATATTTTGACCACCATCACAACCATCACTGCTATCACCCCCGCCATCATCATTACCACTATCACCACCACCACCACTACACTTCCATCACAAAACACTAGTAGTACTACTACCCACCCCACCACTACCACAATCGCTACCAATATTTTTACTACCACCACCACCACCACCTCAACTAGTACCACTGCAGTTGCTACCAATATTTTGACCACCATCACAACCATCACTGCTATCACCCCCGCCATCATCATTACCACTATCACCACCACCACCACTACCACTTCCATCACAAACACTACTAGTACTACTACCACCACCACCACTACCACAATCGCTACCAATATTTTTACTACCACCACCACCACCACCTCAACTAGTACCACTGCAGTTGCTACCAATATTTTGACCACATCACAACCATCACTGCTATCACCCCCGCCATCATCATTACCACTATCACCACCACCACCTACCACTTCCATCACAAAAACACTACTAGTACTACTACCACCACCACCACTACCACAATCGCTACCAATATTTTTACTACCACCACCACCACCACCTCAACTAGTACCACTGCAGTTGCTACCAATATTTTGACCACCATCACCACACCATCACTGCTATCACCCCCGCCATCATCATTACCACTATCACCACCAACACCACTACCACTTCCATCAAAACACTACTAGTACTACTACCACCACCACCACCACCACAATCGCTACCAATACTTTTACCACCATAACTAATACCACCACCACCACCACCACCACCTCAACTAGTACCACTGCAGTTGCCACCAATATTTTGACCACCATCATCATTACCACTACCACCACCACCACTACCGCCATCACCACCACCGCCACCGCCACCACTATCAGTATCGCTACTGTCGTCACAACCACCACCACCACCACCACCACATCATTGTCTGTAACCATTTAATGAAGTTTTACTTCGCACAATGTTCCATTTAACTAAAATTAGAATCCATTAAAACCTGCAGAATTGGAATGGGAAGGATTTTGTGGTTTGGGTGTATGTATGGGTGGTGTGTGTGCGTGCATGCATAGCGTGTGTGGTTGTGTGTGTGTGTGTGTATATATTATGGGTCTGTATGGTGTGTGTGTGTGCGTGCATGTATATATAGTTGTTCGTGGTGTGTGTGTGTGTGTGTGTGTGTGTGTTCGTGGTGCATGCATGTGCATGTGGTGTGTGTATGTAGTTCATGTAGCATGTATGTGAAGTGCATTTTGTGTTTGTATGTAACATGTGGCTTACATGTGTGGCGAATGTAGTATATATATATATATATATATATATATTGCGAACGTATGTGTCTTGGGATGTATGGTGTTTGTGGGTGTTTGTACATGCACATGTATGTATGTATGTATGCATGTGTGTATGCATGTATGTATGTATGCATACATGCATGTTTGTATGTATGTACTTATGTCTGTGCGTGTGTGCTGCAGATATTTTATTGAAAATGTGTGGATATAGGCGTAGGAGTGGCTGTGTGGTAAGTAGCTTGCTTACAAACCTCATGGTTCCGGGTTCAGTCCCACTGCGTGGGACCTTGGGCAATTGTCTTCTACTATAGCCTCGGGCCGACCAGAGCCTTGTGAGTGGATTTGGTAGACGGAAACTGAAAGAAACCCGTCGTATATATATGTATATGTGTGTGCGTTTGTGTGTCTGTTTGTCCCCCCAACATCGCTTGACAACCGATGCTGGTGTGTTTACGTCCCCGTAACTTAGCGGTTCGGCAAAAGAGACCGATAGAATAAGTACTAAGCGTACAAAGAATAAGTCCTAGGGTCGATTTGCTCGACTAAAGGCGGTGCTCCAGAATGGCCACAGTCAACTGACTGAAACAAGTAAGAAAGTAATTAGAGAGATGTATTCTGTTATATTCTTTTACTTGTGTCCATCATTTGACTGCGACCATGCTAGAGCACCACCTTACAGAACTTTTGTTGTTGAAGAAATCAACCTCAAGACTTATTCTATCGGTTTATTTTGTCGAACTGCTAAGTTACGGGGATCATAAACACACCACCATCGGTCGTCAAGCGATGGTGGTGGAGCAAGCACAAAGACACACACGCTCATAGATGTACATATATATATATATACGACGGGTTTCTTCCCGTTTCCGTCTACGAAATCCCCTGAGAAGACTTTGGTTAGTCTGGGGCTATAGTAGAAGACACTTATCCAAGGTGCTACGCAGAGGGAATGAACCCGGAACAATGTGGTTGGGAAGCAAGTTTCCTACCACACAGCCACGCCTTCGTCTATATGTGTACACGTATGACATGGACGTGTGTATATATGTGTCTTATATATGTGTGCATCTTATATATGTGATATATATATCACAGGTGTGCATGATTTTTTTTGCCATATTTATATGAATCACATTGAGGTGCGTGTATTTATCACTCGTACGTGTGTATATATATATATATCATATATGTGCATGTGTGTGTGCACTATATACGTGTGTATATATCACACACACACACACGCATTCAAATTTTTATTGTACTTAAGGAGAGACAGAATAAGAACCAGACCTAGAAAATAAAAACATTGGAATTGAGGTCAATTTGTTCGAATAAACCCTTCAAGGCGTCTGAAGTAGTCGCAGTCCGAAGACTGAAACACTACACACACACATACACGTGTGTGTGTGTGTGTTGTGTGTGTGTGTGTGTGTGTGTGTGTATATATATGCAAACATATATTATGTATTTATGAATACATACACATGCATACATATATATCTACAGACAAACCTCACGAAACCTTAGAATCATCTCAGGGTTTAGGAACCACACACACACACACACACACACATACATATATATAGGAGTGGCAGTATGCTAAGAAGCTTGCTTCCCAACCACACAGTTCTGCGTTCACTCCCAATACACGACGCCATGGGCAAGTATCTTCTGCTATATCCGCGGGCCGACCAAACCTAGTGACTGAATTTCGTGGAGAGAAACTGAAAGAAGAGTTCGCCATCACCTTCTGCCGGAGTTTCGTGGAGCTTAGGTGTTTCGCTCATAAACACACACATCGCTCGATCTGAGATTCGAACCCGCGATCCTTCGACCGCGAGTCCGCTGCTCTAACCACTAGGCCATGTGCCTTCCATACCTTTATATACTGTTTTCATATTTTGGCACAAGTTTTAGGTGAGGAGTAAGACGGACGAAATGTCGCTAAGCATTTTGCCCGGCATGCTAACGATTCTGACAGCTCAACGCCTTTATATATCGAAAATGTCAGCTGACGAGGATATTATTACATAGCGGGTACTGTACGTAACTACTCGAAACGTTCATATTAAATGCATTCAAATATCCACATTTGGTTTTGTGATTACTCTATTATGTGTGTGTGTGTGTGTGTATATATGATTATGCGAGTGTGTGTGTGTGTGCATATCTGAGTTTGTATTTGTGTGTGAGTTTGTAAGTATGTGCAAATGTATATGTATATGTGTGTGTGTACACACACATACACAATTAAGAGACAGTCTTGCATGAGCTAACCTCCACATGCCCCCACCTCGACAAAAGGTAACCCTAATAAAAAAAACAAGTCCACCCGCTCGAGAGGAGAGCTAACCCCCCACCCCACCCCAGTACCGTTCGTCAATGGAGACACCATGATGGATTGGTGACAGCAGACGGCTGATGACATGTGTATATTTTACTACACTGCAGTTTGTGCGTGCGTGTGTGTGTGTGTGTGTGTATGTGTGTACCCTTAATGCAACCACCCACCCACCCACCCACCCACCCACCACCACCCTGCTTATTCAGAAAAACACACATACACCTCCACAGATACCAGTAACATCTATTAATCTTCACCTACATCGCCGCCGCCGCCACCACCACCCCGTTGTATAAAACATCTTAGCAGCTGGATACCATGGCAGACAACATGTAGCAATGATCTATGGTAGATGATACATCTTCCATCATCTCGTTCTTGTTTTCTGTCTTTTTTTTTTTTACACCACCACCACCACCACCACCACCACCACCACCACCACCACCATCATCATCATCATCATCATCATCATCATCATCATCATCATCACCATCATCATCATCATCAGCATCACCACTGCCAACACCACTTCTATCATCATCGACGCCGTCGCCATTTCTCTTTCAGGTTATCCATGTTTTCTTTCTGTTAATGTTTGTTCTTATTTTTTTTTTGTTGCATTGCATTTTTGCTTTGTTTTTGTTTTGTTTTTGTTTGTCATCTCTTTCATCATTCTGAACATCATCGTAGTCATCGTCAACAACGTCGTCATCATCATCATAATCACGATTACCAACACCGTCACTTTCGTCGCTGTCATCATCATCATCATCATCGCCGTCATTGCTATCATCATCATCGACAATGTCATCATTACCCTCATCGCCATCGCTATCGTCATCGCTATTATCATCATCACCACCACCATCATCAACCTCTTCCACCTACCTCCTCATCACCGCTATCGTCATCGCCATCATTAATCATCATCGTTATCATCACCACCACCACCACCACCACCACTACCATCATCATCGCCCTCATCGTGATTGCCAATGCTATCATCATCATCGCTACCATGCTGCTCATTACCACCACCACCACTACTACCACCACCATCATCATTGCCCTCATCGGGGTTGCCATCGTTATCTTCATCATCATCATCGCTACCATCCTGCTCAACATCTTCATCATCTTCACCATCTCCACCACCACTACCACCACCACCATCATCATCACCATCGCCGTCAATTGTGATTGCCATCATCGCTATAATCCTGCTCATCATCATCATCATCATCAATTCCATCATCTATGTTTTCTTCGTTTCATACATTTCCTCCTCTCCTTTCAACAACACCACACAGCTTCACTTTCTGCATATCTACCCGCCCCCCTTCATTTATCTCATCATCATCATCATCATCCACCCCTACCATCATCATCCGCTTCCGCTTCCACCCTACATCCATCCCACTGGCCGCTTCATGCGTTGGATATTCTTCATTTGCAATCTATTCTTCATTATTCTACCATTGTAAACGGGACCACTCCCCACCACGCGCCAAATAAATAAATAAGTGCCCCAGCAAGGCCGCAGTCTAATGACTGACACAAGCGAAAGACAAAATAGATAAAAAAAAAAAAGAAAAAGTAAATGAAATAAAAATAAATAAGAAACCAAACAAACAACCTGTATTTTCCTTTATACTCTGAGGTGTCCTCTGATTGTAATTAAAACGGGTACCTGAGAAGTAATTAAAAGATCGAACAGAGAAGCCTGTATGGGGTTGTGTAGTATGCTAGAAATAGCAGCTACACTAAACCATTTTAAAATAGGAAGGACTTATTGGATTATGTAGTCCTAGATACGCTATGGCACTATGTTTAAGAATATGATTGGGTGACCATAGATGGAACGTCTTTGATCATATTCTGCTAACCTTATATATATTTTATATATTGTTACTGTTGTTGTTACTGTGGTCGGGTTACCCCCTCAAAAATGCACAGGGCCTTGAGGGCTCCTTCAGAACCTGGTCGCCGTTTGTTGAGAAGCTAGGCTGTCCCCGTTTGTATAACTTTTTTCAGTGGCATACCAACAGTGTCTGCTATCCAGAACAGCCACTGATTTGCGCCCCCACCCGGTGTCTCAAGTCTCTACAGGCAGCTGACCCAAAAGTGCCACTCCCAGAGTGTGCCGCCACCCCTCGAATCTCCACTATCTTCGACGCTATCCCTTTCACTTCTGATCCTGTGGTTATCCGGTCATTTTCGCAAAGATAGTGCATCTAGGGCCACATCTAGGACCAAGTCCTACTCGTGACATAGCTAACAGGGGGACAAAGTGAACGACCTCTGTCCCCGAGCGCTTTAATGAAATTGTCGTCTTTTCAACAGTTTTTTTTAAAAAACTCTATAGTTCGGTTGTGCGATAAAAGTAGAATCTTTGTTGTTAATCGCATGGCCTTGAAAAGAACTTTTCTGGAGCCATTACTTTATTTAACCAACCGCCTGCATTTTTCAACTGTCTGCTCAATCCCGTGACACCTGAAGAACCAAAACAAACAACCCTCATTTCATAACCTCTCGCCACTCGACAATCCTGTGGGGTTTCATCTCTTTCATGCCATACCTCTATATCATGACATTGTTACTGAAACATGCAATTCATGAATGTAGAATACAATTATGTATAAGTACAACTAATGAAATATTTCGCATAAAATAAGAGAAATTGAGTTAAACATTGCTTGATATGAGTCCCAGCGCCTTTTTCGCTTTTATGCTCAGTCCTTCTAACTTTAAAAACACTTTCTTTTAAAGTAATTATGTGTGACTGTTAATTCTAGCATGTCGGTCCAAATGTTAATTTTCCATTACTGTAAATCCTCGAGTATAATCCGCATTTCTTCCCCAAAATTTAAAGGTCAAAATCCCTAGTGCGTACTATATACGAGGTTAAAAATGAAAATTATTTTCTAAGCAATGTCCGAGTCTCTATTTGCTGTCCGGCAATGTTTATTCAGACGCATTTGGTGATGTCGGGCGCGAAAATACCTTAAATCATCGATAACTTGCAGTTAGCAACATTTATTAAACGTTATTACTGTTATTTCTTTATTTTCTGCAAACAAAATGCACAAAAAAGCTACACGTTTGCATTATGTTATATATACAATAATAATAAAGGACGTTACCGTATACATTTTCACAAACCAAGGACGTTATATAGACCTCGTTGACTCAAGTTAGAGAAGGGGTGCGTATTATACACAAGGTTTAGGTTTTTCAGAGGTACAGCCCCCTAAAAATCCCCTGCGAATTATACTCAAGGGCGGACTATACTCGAGGATTTACGGTAATTCCCCGCCGCTCCAAATGCCTCCACCACTTCCATCTCCATCGCATATTCAATGAAGTTATATCTTTCTTTTCCTTGTACCTCACACCCACTTCATCAAATATTCGTTTTTTTTCTTCTTATCTCCGTGTGTGTGTGTGTGTGTGTAAATATAATTTCGTAAGGATGTGATCTTGAGTATGTAA